>NC_091155.1:31881551-31922129 GCF_040958095.1 Procambarus clarkii | reverse complement strand
ACATATAAGACTCAACTCCTGCAATCATGTCACTTACATAAATGATGAATAATATGGGTCCCAGCATCGATCCATGAGGCACCCCGCTTGTTACTCTAAGCCAGTCGGACTCCTCGCCCCTCACTGTCACTTTCTGACACCTGTCTGTTAGGTCATTCCTTATCCATGTTAGTGCTTTTCCGTCTACTCCCACCTACCTCTCAATTTTGTTTAGTAACCTCCTGTGTGGTGCTGTAACAAAGGCTTTTTGGCAGTCCAGAAATACGCAATCTGCCCAGCCTTCTCTATCTTGCCTAATTCTCGTTACCGTATCACAAAACTCCAGGAGGTCCGTCAGGCATGATTTCCCCTTCTCTCAAGCCGTGTTCATGTTTGTTTACAAACCTAATTCTTTCCAGGTGTGCAACTAGTCTTAACCTTATAATTCTTTGCAATGCATGCTAGTGAGTGACACTGATCTGTAGTTAAGTGTCTCTTTATTTCTTTTCTTGTAGACTGGCAACACATTTGCCATCTTCCAGCAACTGGGCAATTCCCCCTGTGTAAGTGACTCATTAGTACATTAGTGCTGGAGGTACACTGAGGTCCTGTGCTGCTGCTCATGTTAACATCCACGGTGATACTCTGTCTGGCCCAATAGCTTCAGTTACATCTAATGATGGTAGTTGTAACCCTATAATTCCTCCGCTACAACCTCAATATTTAGTAGTCGCTCGTCAGGGGCTGCTTCCTCTTCTAGATTCCAGAGGAAACTGAGAAGGAAGAGGAAGAGGAATCAGAGAAGGAGGGAGAGGAAGCATAGAAGGAAGAGGGAGAGGAAGCAGAGAAGGAAGAAGTGCTCTACCACCGTAACTCATCACTGGCCACAGCTCTTCAATCAATAACACTGTGATGGTGACCTACAATCACTACTGCACATGACAAGACCCTTGTTGGTCCATTACAACAGTGCCTTGTTAGGTACCTGAGTGTGGCCGGGGAACCTGAGTGTGGCCGGGGAACCTGAGTGTGGCCGGGGTACCTGAGTGTGGCCGGGGTACCTGAGTGTGGCCGGGGTACCTGAGTGTGGCCGGGGTACCTGAGTGTGGCCGGGGTACCTGAGTGTGGCCGGGGTACCTGAGTGTGGCCGGGGTACCTGAGTGTGGGCGGGGTACCTGAGTGTGGGCGGGGTACCTGAGTGTGGGCGGGGTACCTGAGTGTGGGCGGGGTACCTGAGTGTGGCCGGGGTACCTGAGTGTGGCCGGGGTACCTGAGTGTGGCCGGGGTACCTGAGTGTGGCCGGGGTACCTGAGTGTGGCCGGGGTACCTGAGTGTGGCCGGGGTACCTGAGTGTGGCCGGGGTACCTGAGTGTGGCCGGGGTACCTGAGTGTGGCCGGGGTACCTGAGTGTGGCCGGGGTACCTGAGTGTGGCCGGGGTACCTGAGTGTGGCCGGGGTACCTGAGTGTGGCCGGGGTACCTGAGTGTGGCCGGGGTACCTGAGTGTGGCCGGGGTACCTGAGTGTGGCCGGGGTACCTGAGTGTGGGCGGGGAACCTGAGTGTGGCCGGGGTACCTGAGTGTGGCCGGGGTACCTGAGTGTGGCCGGGTACCTGAGTGTGGCCGGGGTACCTGAGTGTGGGCGGGGTACCTGAGTGTGACATAAAGAAGCACGAGGCTTCTTGCTTAAGGTTGGTCTTGAGGACGTCTTGAAGAGTTGGTGGAGCCAGCCAGCGTGGTGGAGGAAGATCACTATCTACCACCTGTAGACGGCTACAACAACAACAACAACAGCTGTAATCTAGTGTAGTGCAAACAATGTGCTGGAAAAAATACATTGTTTGTGTGGTGATAAACCATCCATTAAGAGGGACAAATTACGTTGTTTGCGGGGTCATAAACCGTCCATTAAACAATGTTAGACAAAACTTGTTTGTATCTAACGAGAAATGAGAAGAAAATTAGGCAGGAGTAAGAAGGAGTAGAGAGGAAGATGACGAGAAAGAGGACAAAGATGACTGAGGAAGACCAAAGACGGTAAAGGGGAGGAGAACAAGGAGGAGGAGGAAGAGAAGGGAAAAGGAGAGGAGGAGGAGGAAGGTGCGGCCTTCAACATGGCTCTATTGTGAGGGTTTTATGACTGTATAATATGTTGTGGCGACACCACGCAGGAGGAGGGGGGGGGGGGAGGAGGAGGAGGGGGAGGAGAGGAGGAAGAGAGGAGGAGGAGGAGTAGGAGGGGAGGGGGAGGAGGAGGAGAGGAGGAGGAGAGGATCACAGTTAGGTCTGGAAATATCACAGAGAACACAAATGTGTCAACAGATGCAGCCAGGAAACAATTATATCAAGGGGATGACAAGTATAAAGGACTTGATAATGTCTATATATTGAGCCAAAGACGGCGGCCAGCGAGGCACCAGACCACGGACACCACCTCAATACTGAACACGGAAATCCCCCATAGGAATACGGCACCAAGATACCAGAGAGTGGACCCACAAGAGCCCTTAACCTACTGACCTGCATCACTCTCAGTACAACACTACACACACCATCACCATCACCACATTTGGAAATCATCTAGCATCTTAACAGGATGTAAATCTTGTCTCTAAGCAGCAAGATGCTTAACAGGAACCTACTGATTGGTTTTCGACCTCGGGCTGTGTCATTCATTGACAATGTAAACAATTATATACATTTTCTTCTGTACCCCTCGTAGGGGTACAGAAGGGGTACTGTAAGGGGTCTCGTAGCCTGGTGGATAGCGCGCAGGACTCGTAATTCTGTGGCGCGGGTTCGATTCACGCACGAGGCAGAAACAAATGGGCAAAGTTTCTTTCACCCTGAATGCCCCTGTTACCTAGCAGTAAATAGGTACCTGGGAGTTAGTCAGCTGTCACGGGCTGCTTCCTGGGGGTGGAGGCCTGGTCGAGGACCAGGCCACGGGGACACTAAAGCCCCGAAATCATCTCAAGATAACCTCAAGATATACCCCAAAGACAGGCTTATATAGAGATCTGCTCGGCTGCCCTTACTGCAGAGGGTTATTGAGCACTCAAACACAGACTGTCACACTTATACAATATCACACTACACATAACCAGGATGTGTAAGTCCTGGTGTGTCACCCAGGGGTAGAGATCTGCCACACTCAATATTGAGTTACGGAGCTCTCAACCACAGAAGCTGACTCAACCCCTTTCTCAGTATTTCATGTTCTAGTTTGGGAAAAAGTTTTAGCTCTATAAATCTGGCATTGGGTCGTAGCGCAGTTATGGAACAAATTACAGGGTAAGACTTTAGATATGGGATCACGAGACTGTTTCAAGCGTAGGTCACACATATATGATGAGTTTGGGTGGACATAAATAGGGTCCGCTTCGTATGGGTCAATAGGCCTTCTGCAGTTTGCTTAACTCTATGTTCTAATGTTCAGTATTGTGTGGCATGACACTGTGTTGATAACAGGTAACCTGACCCAGGACAATGCTCTCCATGGGAGAGTTGTGGCGGTGTAATATGACTGGCATGATCTCCACCTGTAGCGTGGTCCCTCTACACCTGTAGTGGTCACTCTCCACCTGTAGCGTGGTCCCTCTACACCTGTAGTGGTCACTCTCCACCTGTAGCGGAGTCCTGCTCCACCTGTAGCACACATCTCTCACTCAGTAGCTCCCTCAGCACCTATAACCTCTCCACCTGCTCCTTAGGAAGTGTCTGCCTCTCACTCGCTCACTCGACGGCCACTCGAGGCGCGTTCGGGCGTCCCCTTCTCTGGCGTCTCCCGTCACACACATTTTGAGGACTCTAATTGGCGTGTTTTTCTGAAGAGAGGTTTCAAGAGGCGGGTGATTAAGTCCGGACAGATTCAACATTAGCTCTCTTGTTGGGCGTTTGTTGTGTCAGGTAGTTGGTACTTGAGTAGTCCCTCCCCCCCCCCCCCTCTCTCTCTCTCTCTCTCTCTCTCTCTCTCTCTCTCTCTCTCTCTCTCTCTCTCTCTCTCTCTCTCTCTCTCTCCTCTCTCCTCTCCCTCTCCCTCTCCCTCTCCCTCTCTCTCCCTCTCCCTCCCTCCCTCCCTCCCTCCCTCGACACTGTCAGTTTCTCTCCCTCCCTCTCCTTGTCTGTGTCAGTGAGTCTGTCTGTCAAACAAGGGATGGTCAGACGAGAGACAAAGACTGCGGGGGTAACTTGAGGATGAGTTACAAGACTGATGCCAACATAATACAGCATAAACGGGACGTTCTAATAAGCCAACTCCAGACACATCACACAAGCCCAGGGATAATGTATAAACAAGTAAACAACCTGATGGCAACCTCAAACGGGGAAGCACCTTACGTCAAAGACGTCTCAGGAAGTAAACTTGATGCAGACAGATCCAGAACAAGAATTCAGGAAGTATTGGGAAAATATATTCTGAATAAATCCTTGGGAAAATATCAACTTTTATCCCAACACAGAATGACCAATTACACATCTCGTGGATAAACGAGACCTACAACTTTACTCGGATAATGGATCTTACCAATAGTCACAGAGTGCCACCTTTTGAACCACATAACCGTCGAAGAGGTCCACAAACTATGACAAGTTTTAAGAACAAGGCGCCTGGCATTAGCAAAATAAACAAACTGGTATTGACAAGCCTCCCAATGACGGCGCCACAGAGGCGCACGCACACACACCTAAAGCAAAGATCGTCATACAATCTTTGAGGAAAAAGAAGTAATGCAAAGAGTGACACAGCTCTGGCCAGTGCTCAGAGCTGTGTCAAAACCTTGCGACAAAGTGTGCCAGCCAGACACACCAGCTTAAATGCCAGATATCTGCACAGGGGCTTCAACACAGTCATTGACTGTCACACTCTGCAGCTACGCAGACAACACAACAACTAATCTCAGTAGTGGCAGCTAATCCACAGTCCATTATCCTTGACAACCACCCAATCCAAAATGTGATTGAAAGCACAATATTGAGATTCAAGATTAATAGGCCAGAAATAAAACATGCAGCTACACTAATACAACACTATAATCCTACTGCATGCCCAACACCCTCTGTACCTCGTCATACTTTGAAGGAAACTAATGTGCACAAACTACAAGCAATGCAAAAGAAGGGACTAAGAAGAGCAAGGAAACACCGTCCACCATACTACCAACGCCTCAAGAACGCCTCAAGAACGCTGAACACAACCACAGAACATCAGGCTACAGCAGCTAGCCATTAGAGTCAGGAATTTAATTTAATTTCTAAAGACTTAATGCTAAAAAGACTACAAGATCAGAGACGCTCCACGCCACCAGCTGGGGGCCCAAGAACTAAGATCTACTTGAGGACAATGAAACCTCACAATACATAATTCCAAGATGAAATACAAGGAAAACCCATAAGAGGGAAACCCCGAGTGTGAGACATGCCATCACTACATGTACACACACAGTGTGAGTGTGTATGCTGGGTGTATGCTGCTCGGTATTCCTCTGTACACACACAAATATGTTGAAATACATGACCAAACTTCACAAACAGTAGCCGCTTCCTGACATAAGGATGCAATATTAGCTTCCCTGCCAAACACACACACACACACACACACACACACACACACACACACACACACACACACACACACACACACACACACTGCCTTTAGAAACTTGTGTAAGGAATCTTTCAGGACCCTGTATACCACTTATGTAAGACCAATCCTGGAATATGCAGCTCCAGCCTGGAGTCCATACCTAGTTAAACACAAGACAAAGTTAGAGAAGATTCAGCGGTATGCCACCAGGCTCGACCCGGAACTGAGAGGAATGAGCTACGAGGAAAGGCTAAAGGAGCTGAACCTCACATCCCTGGAAAACAGAAGAGTAAGGGGAGACATGATAACCACCTACAAAATTCTCAGGGGAATTGACAGGGTGGACAAAGACAAACTCTTCAGCACAGGTGGGACACGAACAACGGGGACACAGGTGGAAACTTTGTACCCAGATGAGCCACAGAGACGTTAGAAAGAATTTTTTCAGTGTCAGAGTAGTTAATAAATGGAATGCTTTAGGCAGTGATGTGGTGGAGGCTGACTCCATACACAGTTTCAAATGTAGATATGATTGAGCCCAGTAGGCTCAGGAATCTGTACACCAGTTGATTGACAGTTGAGAGGCGGGACCAAAGAGCCAGAGTTCAACCTCCGCAAGCACAATTAGGTGAATACACAAACACACACACACACACACACACAGTGTCAGCAAGGCGGACAGCCCGCCTCCTATCATAACTCACAACATAACTCATATATTCCACATTTTGGAATATACATATCTTCACACGCACCTTTATTTCTTCTTTGATCCTACTCCATCTGTACCTCTCCATCTTCTTTGTTCCTTCACACCTCACATCCCAGGAGTCACTACACTGCTCTGGCCCCCGGGGCGACCACCTCCCCTACACCCCCATACGCGTCTTCTACACCCCATACAATTCCCCTACACCCCTATATACTACACCTACTCCCCGAGGAGTCACCACTACACAGGTCTGGCCCCCGGGGCGACCACCTCCCCTACACCCCCATACGCGTCTTCTACACCCCATACAATTCCCCTATACCCCTATATACTACACCTACTCCCCGAGGAGTCACCACTACACAGGTCTGGCCCCCGGGGCGATCACCTCCCCTACACCACCATACACTTCACCTACACCCACAGATAAACAAACCATCAGCACAAGGGCACCCATCAAGGGGGTTCTCAATACACCAACCCTAACACACACTCACACACACACACACACACACACACACATTCCTCTCGATGTTTGCTGATGACGCGAAAATTATGAGGAGGATCATGACAGAGGAAGATAGTATCAGGCTACAAGATGACCTAAACAAACTGAAGGAATGGTCCGACAAATGGCTACTAAAGTTCAACCCAAGTAAATGTAAGGTAATGAAACTAGGAGGAGGAACTAGGAGACCAGTCACTGGATACCGAATGGGAGATGAAGTCCTTCACGAAACGGACAGAGAGAAAGATCTAGGAGTTGATATCACGCCAAACCTGTCTCCTGAAGCCCACACCAAAAGAATAACATCTGCGGCGTATGCGAGGCTGGCTAACATCAGAACTGCCTTCAGAAACCTGTGTAAGGAATCCTTCAGAACCTTGTATACCACATATGTAAGACCAATTCTGGAGTATGCGGCCCCAGCATGGAGTCCGTACCTAGTCAAGCACAAGACGAAGCTGGAAAAAGTTCAGAGGTATGCCACCAGGTTAGTCCTAGAACTAAGAGGCATGAGTTATGAAGACAGACTACGTGAACTGCACCTCGCGTCGCTGGAAGACAGAAGAGCTAGGGGAGACATGATCACCACATACAAAATCCTCAGGGGAATTGACAGGGTGGACAAAGATGGATTATTTATCACGGGTGGCACACGCACAAGGGGACACAGGTGGAAGCTGAGTACCCAAATGAGCCATAGAGACATTATAAAGAACTTTTTCTGTGTCAGGGTAGTTAATAAATGGAATGCATTAGGCAGTGATGTGGTGGAGGCTGACTCCATACACAGTTTCAAATGTAGATATGATAGAGCCCAGTAGGCTCAGGAATCTGTACCTCAGTTGATTGACGGTTGAGAGGTGGGACCAAAGAGCCAGAGCTCAACCCCCGCAAACACAACTAGGTGAGTACACACACACACACACCAAAAACTATTTAACTCTCACTCCGGTAATAATCAACGCTATAAGGAGGTGAGAAGGAGAGGGAGGGAGGTAGAAGGGAGGGAGAGGAGGGGGGGTGAAGGAGAGAGAGGAAGAAGGAGAAAGAGGAAGGGGAGGAGGTGCGGGCGGGGAATGAAGGGAGGGAGAATTGGAGTGAGGTGATCAATGGTCGTGGAGTGACATTCTGTGACTCTAAAAGTGCTCTGCAGTCCTTAAATAACCCATCACAATGCATGTCGGAAGTAGCTTGTAATATTTAATGGAATGTAATTTTTGCAATGATAAAATTTTTGCCTCTTGTATAAAATTTGTGTGGATCCCATCCCATGTTGGAGTTGGAAAACATGACTTTGTAGATCAATTGGCCAATGAGGCTTGTAGGAAAGAAAACATTGATTTTGACTTTGGACTATCTAATGCAGTTATTAGAAACATACAAATTAAAGAAATTAATTCAGATTTAGAAGAAGTAAGAAATGCCCTAGAGACCTGAAAGCTGCAGCATTAAAAGTTATGACAAGTTTCTGTAATAATAGGTATTTATATGGTCAGCACAGTAACCGGACCAGACAATGTGATGTAGTCATTGCGGTAATTCGCCTTGGCTATAGACACATCTGGCAGGTTAGTGAGGCTGAGCCACTACCAGAATACTCAGATTGTAAACTCTGTGATAAACCTTTAATGCATTCACTAGAACACTATATTGTTAAATGTGAAGCCGTAAAAGACTTTAGACCTCCTGGCATCTTGTACCACCAACTGTGTAACTATTTCATTGACTCAGGTGTTCTGGACGACATTCTAACAATATATCCAAATTTTGCTTGTCTAATACTTAATTGAATTCCTCAGATTAGGTAAAATTGTAATTAATTTTTGTCAATAAAGATGTTAATAATAGTTGTAAAGACGTTAATAATAAATGTTACAAGTCGACTGAGACCAAGAATCTCTAGCCCTCCCCAGACCCTCCTCCCTCCCTCCCTCCTCTCTCTCTCTCTCTCTCTCTCTCTCTCTCTCTCTCTCTCTCTCTCTCTCTCTCTCTCTCTCTCTCTCTCTCTCTCTCTCTCTCTCTCTCACTCACACAACAGTGGGAGGTGGGGAGGTGCCAGTGCCAGTAAGCAGTCTGGCTTGCATTTGCCATTGCCACTGGAAAAGGGTAGTCTGGCTCCCACTCTCTGAAACACTCCACTTCCAACTCCTACCTCCCTCCTTCCCTTCCCTTCCCCTCTTTCTCTCTCCCCCCCCCCTCTCTATCCCTCTGCCCAACCACTTCCTCGATTTTTCTCTTACCAATCCGTAATCCCTTGTCCTCTCTCTCCCAGCCCGTACACCTCCTCCCCTCACCTGCTCCTCCATTCATAACTCACTTTATTAGTGGCTGCACTAATATATCAATGGCACAAGAGTGGACACTGTTGTGCCATTCAAGGGTTCTGGAACCTTCCTTCACCTCCTCCCTCCCCCCCCCATCGTTAACCCTTACCACCACCACACTGGGTAGTTGACTCCGGGTACTTCTCATCACTATTCGCCAGACCCCTGGAATACCCACCAGTACCCACCATTACCTTCCACTACCTATCAATAGCCACCAGTACCCATCAGTACCCACCAGTACCCACCAGTACCCTACAGTACACTCCTGTACCCTCCAGTACCCTCCAGTACCCTCCAGTACTCACCAGTACTGGTGGGTCGTTCTCCACAATCTTCAGCTATCACACTCAACACTACACTGTTCAACATAACCCTCCTAACCCCTCCGGAACCCTCCGGAACCCTCTGGAACCCTCCGGAACCCTCTGGAACCCTCCGGAACCGTCTGGAATCCTCCGGAACCCTACAAACCTTCCGAAATTCTCGCAACTCCTTCACCAGTACCCAGCTGGCTGACAGCAAGGCGCTGTGCCCGCCAGGAGCAGTGTGGTATGAGTGAGTACAACCGCTCACACACACGCACGCACGCACACACACACACACACACACACACACACACACACACACACACACACACACACACACACACACACACACACACACACACACACACACACACACACACACGTCAGACTTCACCTCCACAGATTACACTCAATCACCTCACCTCAGGAGTGACAGCTTGGCGCTCAGGCCACTCTTACTCGCAAACTCTGGCTATAGTCGCCGCCAGGTCGTTGCCAGGTTGCCAGGTCGCTCCCGTAGAGCACCAATTGTCAAGACAAGTTGTCAACTGCATCGTAGCGCCGGCCCGCGTCTTGTCCGTGTGTGTGTGTGGGGGGGGGGGGGAGGTAGTTAAGCCTCCACTGAGGTGAGGGAGAAGGGGGTGAGGGAGGGGGAGGTGAGGGGTGTTGGGGCTGCTAGAGACGAGATTGATGGCGAGTGAGGGCGAGTGAGGGCGCGAAGGTAATGTTGAGCATAAAAATGGCATATCAGTTGGCAACCTGGGAGGAACACGGCCGCTAATGGCTGTGTCGCCACTCCGGCGCTCAGGGAGGGGGGAGGGGCTGGGGGGTGGCGGGGGGGCGAGGGGGAGGGAGGGAGGGGGGAGGGAGAGACGGAGAGAGGGGAGAGAGAGAGACGGAGAGAGAGAGAGAGAGAGAGAGAGAGAGAGAGAGAGAGAGAGAGAGAGAGAGAGAGAGAGAGAGAGAGAGAGAGACGCCGCTATCATTATCACCATAACTTCGTCCCACGGGAATGTACCAGTGACAGTGAATGAACTATCCGTCTACTGGTAACAACAACAACTCCAGTAATACTACTACTACTAACAATAACAATAATGAGAGACTCCACTAGGCCTACAGGTGGGCCCCCCCCCCCCATACTCCACCACTACACTATAACACAAGGGTTTGTAAAGAAACAAAGTCCACCAGGACCCACACTACGACCGTCTTGATTTTATATATATCACCGTAATGTGATTTATGTCTTAATAATAATAATAATAATAATAATAATAATATAATAATAATAATAATAATAATAATAAAGTCCTGTGCGGGAATGTGTGATAAAGACTGATAGTTAATAAGGAACAAATGTTGGAAGCAGCGAGCACTGCTGTCATCCTGTCACCACGCGTCCCATTACAACCCTTTCCCTCTCCAGAGATGGGATGACAAATGGCTACTAGACTTTCACCCTGACAAATGCAAGGATAGGAGTTGGAGAAAGAAAACCTCAAATACAGTACAGGATGAGGGAAGGGAGGGAATTATTAAGGGAAAGTGTCAAGCCATTATGACTATATAGCACTTGGAAGGGGAGTCAGGATAAGGATTTGGGATGGGACGGGGGAAAGGAATGGTGCCCAACCACTCGGACGGTCGGGAATTAATCGCTGACCTGCATGAAGCGAGACCGTCGCTCTACCGTCCAGCCTAAGTGGTTGAGCTAGGATAAGAGGAAGATAACTTGCAACTTCAGAAAAAGATAAAGGCCCTAACTGGCCATCCACTACCAGCGGCACACAGCAGGATAACGAGGGCAGCAGACGCCATACTGGTCCACCTCCGGTTATCCTTCACCAATTTCTTGAGGTTATCTTCAGATGATTTCGGGGCTTTAGTGTCCCCGCGGTCCGGTCCTCGACCAGGCCTCCAACCCCAGGAAGCAGCCGTGACAGCTGACTAACTCCCAGGTACCTATTTACTGCTAGGTAACAGGCGCATCGGGATGAAAGAAACTCTGTCCATTGTTTCTCGCCGGCGCCATGGATCAAACCCGGGACCACAGGAATCACAAGTCCAGTGTTCTGTCCGCTCAGCCGCCGGTTCCGTGGTTAAAGATCTTCCCCAGCGGTGTGTACATCCTTCAAGAGACGTATTGTTGAGTATGCTGCCCCAGCATGGAACCCCCTACCTAGAGAAACAACACAAAACTAGACAACGTCCAAAAATATGCAAAAAGACTCGTTCCTGAGCTAAGGAGACTGAGCTATGAAGAAAGACTGAGGGAACTGGACCTCACTACACTGGTGGAAAGAAGGAATACGACAGACATGATAACGACTTACAATATACTAAGGGGAACTGACAACTATAAAGAATCAATGTTCTAATTAAAGAACAAGAGAACTAGAGGACATAATTAGAAACAGGGAACACAAATGAGCCACAGTGATACCAGAGAGAACTTGTCAATCTAAGCGTTATCAATAAATGAAACGGACTAACCTAAGAAGTTGACAAAGTCAATACGATTGACAGTTTTAAATGTAAATATGATAATAAAAAATGAGTGTACAGAGTCACAGCATTACACTAATGGTCAAAAGGCGGGGCCTTAGAGCTGGTGCTCGACGCTGCAAGCACAACTACGTCAGCACCCACACAGACCCGAGCTGAGAGGTATGAGCTACGAGGAGAGACTACGGGAACTAAACCTCACTTCGCTGGAAGACAGAAGAGTTAGGGGGGGACATGATCACCACATTCAAGATTCTCAAGGGAATTGATAGGGTAGATAAAGACAGTCTATTTAACACAAGGGGCACACGCACAAGGGGGACACAGGTGGAAACTGAGTGCCCAAATGAGCCACAGAGATATTAGAAAGAACTTTTTTAGTGTCAGAGTGGTTGACAAATGGAATGCATTAGGCAGTAATGTGGTGGAGGCTGACTCCATACACAGTTTCAAGTGTAGATATGATAGAGCCCAATAGGCTCAGGAACCTGTACACCTGTTGATTGACAGGTTGAGAGGCGGGACCAAAAAGCCAGAGCTCAACCCCCGCAAACACAACTAGGTGAATACAACTAGGTGGGTACTCTGGTAGCTGAGCGGACAGCGCGCAGGGCTCGTAATTCTGTGGCCTGGGTTCGATTCCCGGACCAGACAGAAACAAATGGGCAAAGTTTCTTTCACACTGATGTCTCTGTTACCTAGCAATAAATAGGTACCTGGGAGTTAGACAGCTGTTACAGGCTGCTTCCTGGGTGTGTACTCATCTATTTGTGCTTGCGGGGGTTGAGCTTTGGCTCTTTGGCCCCGCCTCTCAACTGTCAATCACCTGGTGTACAGGTTCCTGAGCCTTATGGGCTCTATCATATCTACATTTGAAACTGTGTATGGAGTCAGCCATACCGACATTTACCGACAACTTCCTTTTTATATGGCTACGTAGCAATTTAGGTTGCTTTTTCGCTTTGATTGCAATATCATTCTCATAATTTCTTTCCGATACTCGTCTTATGTTAATGTAATCGTTCCTAGCTCTGTTGCATCTGATCCTGTTGTCCTCTGTCCTTTGTCTTCTGTACTTCCTCCACTGCCGCCTGCTTCTCACTTTTGCTTCCTAACACTGTCTATTAAACCATGGGTTATTATATTCCCTCTTACTTTTTTCCTTTACTGTTGGAATAAATCTCTCTTCAGCCTCCTTGCATTTCAATATGACTTGGTTCATCATACCTTGCACTGTTTTTCCTCTAAGTTCTTCCTCCCACTGCACTTCTCCCAGGTAGTCCCTTATCCTTCTGTAGTCCCCTTTTCTGTAATCAAGTCTCCTTTCCCGGACCTCTTCTCCTTTGGTCACAATTTTAAGCTCCATCATGTAGTCAAAGACTAGGACACAATGGTCACTAGCTCCTAGTGCTATTTCATGTTCCAACTGCTCGATGTCTTCTACATTCTGGGTGAAAATGAGATCTAAGAGGCTGGGCGTATCCCCTCCTCTTTCCCTAGTATCTTCCTTCACATGCTGTGTTAGGAAATTCCTGTCAATAACGTCTAACAGCTTCGTTCCCCAGGTCTCCTCCCCGCCATGGGGATTCCTCGTTTCCCAATCTATCTCTCCGTGATTTAGGGCCCCCATGACCAGCAGCTTCGCTCTCATTCTATGCGCTATAGTTGCTGCCCTCTGCAGTTCATCTATACATGTCTTGTTGCTGTCCTCGTACTCCTGCCTGGGCCTTCTACTGTGTGTATGTGTGTGTGTATGTGTGTGTGTGTATGTGTGTGTGTGTGTGTATGTGTGTGTGTGCGCAGTGTGATTGATGATAGAGATGTCACCAGCGGAGTCCAACAAGGCTTTGTACTCGGACCCATCCTGTTTCTAATATATGTAAACGATCTTCCAGAGGGTATAGACTCGTTCCGCTCAATGTTTGCTGATGATGCAAAAATTATGAGAAGAATCAAGACAGATGATGATAGACAGAGACTACAAGACGACCTGGACAAACTGGAAGAATGGTCTAGAAAATGGCAACTAATGTTCAACTCAGGAAAGTGCAAAGTAATGAAATTAGGCGAAGGGATCAGAAGGCTGAACACAAGGTATCATCTGAGAGGTGATATCCTGCAAGAGTCTAATACAGAGAAAGATCTGGGGGTTGATATCACACCGAACCTGTCCCCAGAGTCCCACATCAAAAGGATATCATCAGCGGCATATGCTAGACTGGCAAACGTAAGAACTGCCTTTAGAAACTTTTATAAGGAATCGTTCAGAACCCTGTATACCACTTATGTAAGACCAATCCTGGAGTATACAGCTCCAGCCTGGAGTCCATACCTAGTTAAACACAAGACAAAGTTATAGAAGATTCAGCGGTATACCACCAGATTCGTCCCGGAACTGAGAGGTATGAGCTACGAGGAAAGGCTAAACGAGCTGAAACTCACGTCCCTAGAAGACAGAAGAGTAAGGGGGAGACATGATTACAGCATACAAAATTCTCAGGGGAATTGACAGGGTGGACAAAGACAAACTGTTTAACACGGGTGGTACATGAACAAGGGGACCACAGGTGGAAACTGAGTACCCAAATAAGCCACAGGGAGATTAGAAAGAACTTTTTCAGTGTCAGAGTAGTTAGCAAATGGAATGCATTAGGCAGTGATGTGGTGGAGGCTGACTCGATACACAGTTTCAAATGTAGATATGATAGCGCCCAGTAGGCTCAGGAACCTGTACATCAGTTGATTGACTGAGGCGGGACCAAAGAGCCAAAGCTCAACCCCCGCAAGCACAGCTAGGTGAGTACACACACACACACCGTCGGACACTCCCACTATCACCTGGGCTCTATTATCAGCTGATTATTATTATTGGAACAACTTATCAAGCCGCCGCCACCAGAGGCCACCAGAGGCCCACCAGTGGCCCACCAGAGGCCCACTAGTGGCCCACCAGAGGCCCACCAGAGGCCCACCAGTGGCCCACCAGAGGCCCACCAGAGGCCCACCAGAGGCCCACCAGTGACCCACCAGTGGCCCACCAGAGGCCCACCAGAGGCCCACCAGAGACCCACCAGTGGCCCACCAGAGGCCCACCAGAGGCCCACCAGTGGCCCACCAGTGGCCCACCAGAGGCACACCAGTGGCCCACCAGTGGCCCACCAGTGGCCCACCAGAGACCCACCAGTGGCCCACCAGTGGCCCACCAGTGGCCCACCAGTGGCCCACCAGAGGCCCACCAGTGGCCCACCAGAGGCCCACCAGAGGCCCACCAGTGGCCCACCAGAGGCCACCAGAGGCCCACCAGTGGCCCACCAGAGGCCACCAGTGGCCCACCAGAGGCCCACCAGAGGCCCACCAGAGGCCCACCAGTGGCCCACCAGAGGCCCACCAGAGGCCCACCATTGGCCCCACCTTATTCTTACATTCAATTAAGGGCGATAATTAGAGCTTTTACAACGTGATGAGCCCTCTTGTGCCTCTCGTGGCACTGATAACATAATGGAGGGGAAGACATTGCCACATGAGAGTCACCAGGGGGTCAGGCACACCTGCTGGTGATAGACAGTCAACAGGGGATCAAGCACACCTGTAGGTGATAGACAGTCACCAGGGGATCAAGCACACCTGCTGGTGATAGACAGTCACCAGGGGGTCAGGCACACCTGCAGGTGATAGACAGTCACCAGGGGGTCAGGCACACCTGCTGGTGATAGACAGTCACCAGGGGGTCAGGCACACCTGCTGGTGATAGACAGTCACCAGGGGATCAGGCACACCTGTAGGTGATAGACAGTCACCAGGGGGTCAGGCACACCTGCTGGTGATAGACAGTCACCAGGGGGTCAGGCACACCTGCTGGTGATAGACAGTCACCAGGGGGTCAGGCACACCTGCTGGTGATAGACAGTCACCAGGGGATCAAGCACACCTGCAGGTGATAGACAGTCACCAGGGGATCAAGTACACCTGTAGGTGATAGACAGTCACCAGGGGATCAAGTACACCTGCAGGTGATAGACAGTCACCAGGGGATCAAGCACACCTGCTGGTGATAGACAGTCACCAGGGGATCAAGCACACCTGCTGGTGATAGACAGTCACCAGGGGATCAAGCACACCTGCTGGTGATAGACAGTCACCAGGGGATCAAGCACACCTGCTGGTGATAGACAGTCACCAGGGGATCAAGCACACCTGCTAGTGATAGACAGTCACCAGGGGGTCAGGCACACCTGCAGGTGATAGACATTCACCAGGGAATCAGGCACACCTGCTGGTGATACCTGAATGTGGCACTGGCAAGCTGTTCAACCAGCCTATGTTCATCCCGTACCCCTGACCATTCCCTCTGCCAAGTTGGGTGAGGCTGACCCCAACCGTGTGGCCTACAACTTTGATCAGACAAACATACAAACATCCTCTCTTAAAGGCATAGATATCAAGGAAGTAAGGATAAACGAACCGCTGAACTAAATAATATTTGTATGCTAATCATATACAGAAGAACTAAACCATGAATTCATACAAATATACATCCATACACATAAACATGTTCTCTTATTGACTACATCTGCGGCCTCTCTTTGACGGGTCGGGCTCCCGACACACACACACACACACACAGGTACACACAGGTACACACAGGAACACACAGGTACACACAGGTACACACAGGTCTATTACCTCCCTCACCACTACAATGCCGACACTCAAGCACCACTCTAAATATAATGACAGTTAACATTTAGATATGTGTTATCAAACTCAAATAATGTACTGGTGCATATATATATATATATATATATATATATATATATATATATATATATATATATATATATATATATATATATATATATATTATTAAATATGACCGAAAAAGTAAGATTAATAATTCTAACACGAATTTTTTCAATCTTTCGTACATTTCTTTTCACTGTTGATGGTAATTCCAAAATCAATTCTCCAAAATTCATTTTTATTTCTAGTCTGACGCGACACTTGAACGCGTTTCGTAAAACTTATTACATTTTCAAAGACTTTAGTTTACACATACACAACTGAATAGAACTTACACATCTCCGATTTGTTTATATCTACATTGTAGATATAAAGAGCCGAAGCTCAACCCCCGCAAGCACAACTAGGTGAGTACAACTAGGTGAGTACACACGCACCATTACAAGCCCACACACACACACACACACACACACACACACGCACACACACACGCACGCACCATTACAAGCCCACACACACACACACACACACACACACACACACACACACACACACACACACACACACACGCACGCACGCACCATTACAAGTCCACACACACACACACACACACACACACACACACACACACACACACACACACACACACACACACACACGCACGCACCATTACAAGCCCACACACACACACACATACACATACACACACACACACACACATACACATACACACACACACACACACACACACACACACACACACACACACATACACACATACATACATACACACACACACACACACACACACACACACACACACACACACACACACACACACACACACACACGCACCATTACAAGCCCACACACACACACACACACACACACACACACACACACACACACACACACACAAACACACACACACACACCATTACAAGCCCACACACACACACACACACACACACACACACACACACACACGCACCATTACAAGCCCACACACACACACACACACACACCTCGGGGCCTCGGGGCCTGGCATGGGGCCTCGTAGCCTGGTGGATAGCGCGCAGGACTCGTAATTCTGTGGCGCGGGTTCGATTCCCGCACGAGGCAGAAACAAATGGGCAAAGTTTTTTCACCCTAAGTGCCCCTGTTACCTAGCAGTAAATAGGTACCTGGGAGTTAGTCAGCTGTCGCGGGCTGCTTCCTGGGGTGTGTGTGTGTGTGGTGTGGGAAATTAAAAAAAAAAAAAAAAAGTAGTTAGTAAACAGTTGATTGACAGTTGAGAGGCGGGCCGAAAGAGCAAAGCTCAACCCCCGCAAAAACACAACACAACTAGTAAACACACACACACGCACACGCACCATTACCAGCCCACACGCGTGTACACACACACACACACACACACACACACACACACACACACACACACACACGCACCATTACCAGCCCACACGCGTGTACACACACACACACACACACACACACACACACACACGCACACGCACCATTACCAGCCCACACGCGTGTACACACGCACGCACGCACACAACGCACGCTCACCCCACACCGTAACAACCGGCGCGGCTCACAAGCTGTTCCCACGCATCCTTCACCACAGTTTTAAAGTGTAAAAAATTGAAATTGTATTTGTGGCGATAAATCAGAGGGAGGGCGAGGCCGCGGCGCGCGCGCGTGTGAGTGTGCGTGCGTGTGTGCGTGCGTGTGTGTGTGTGTGTGTGTGTGTGTGTGTGTGTGTGTGTGTGTGTGTGTGTGTGTGTGTGTGTGTGTGTGTGTGTGTGTGTGTGTGGTGAGCAGTGTCCCCGTGGAGGAGGGGGTGGGGAGAGAGGGAGAGGGAGAGAGTGAGAGAGGGAGAGGGAGGTAGGTAGAGCAGTTTGTTGTTGTTGTTGTTGTTTAAGATTCGCTACCCGAAACAAAATGTCCCAAGCAGCACGGACTATGGTGATCCCGTGTGTATAGAGAGCAGTAGAGACCACTGGCACTCAGTGGTCCGGTACCGTGTGTGGGGCTCCAGCATCACACTACACCTAAGGCATATTTCACAGTTCCTTACTTGCTTCTTACCCGAACACTCGGAGAAAATCACTCGGAGCCACAAGGTGGATTCGAACCTATGCTCAAGAGTACTCTCAAGCAACTCCTTAGACCACTACACCACGACACGGCAAACCCAGGTTGTAAATGCCTTGGCCATGTCGTGATGGAGTGGTCTAAGACGCGTTCTTGAGAGTCCCCAGATCACAAGTTCGAATCCACCTCACGGCTCCTAATGATTGTCTCATTCATACATCACGTTAATGTGATTTATTTGTGTACGAATACATTCTTTAAAAGAAAATACAAATTTATCTGGTGGGACCATTCTATAAGGACAGATGTTTGGCCGTTTATTGTGTCATTATTACACAACTTGGTGATGGTCTAAGATGCTGCCAAGACGCCTCAAGTCTTGGAGTGTCAGATATGTGAGTTGAGTGCCTTAATGTGAAGGGTGCAGTTGGTGCACCGTGGCCACTACTGGAGAGTGTGTGCTCCAGCGCCCTCACTGGCACACGCCCACGCTGGCACTCATGAGGGTGCTCCTCATACATGAGGCGGCGGCGGTCAGTGCCACGAGGGTCACCACAACCTGCACCAGTGGGGTCAGCCAGGGCACTCCTGGCTAGTTAGAGTTGGTGACAATACCAGACTGTGGTCACTTGTCGGACTGGTGGGACTACTGCCACCACTACTACCATCACCACCACCATCACCACAACCACCACCACCACCATCACCACAACCACTACCACCATCACCACTACCACCACCACCACCATCACCACAACCACTACCACCATCACCACTACCACCACCACCACCATCACCACAACCACTACCACCATCACCACTACCACCACCACCACCATCATCACAACCACTACTGACTCCATCAATACCACGACCACTACCACTACCACCACCACCACCGCCTCATCTGTTATCTCACTTCCCCATTATATCCCATCATTAACACCGCCCCATCTGTTATCTCACCTCCCCATTATATCCCATCATTAACACCGCCCCATCTGTTATCTCACCTCCCCATTATATCCCATCATTAACACCGCCCCATCTGTTATCTCACCTCCCCATTATATCCCATCATTAACACCGCCCCATCTGTTATCTCACCTCCCCATTATATCACATCATTAACACAAGAATTAAGGAACCTAATCAACCAGGCTCTGACTCATACGTCAGGCTGCGAGCAGCCGCGTCCAACAGCCTGGTTGATCAGTCCGGCAACCAGGAGGCCTGGTCGACGACCGGGCCGCGGGGACGCTAAGCCCCGGAAGCACCTCAAGGTAACCTCAAGGTAACCTGCAGAAAGCCTCTGGAGCTATACAAACAACGCCTATTTACATCCACCCACACTCATTCATGAATACGTTTAGTCTACGCTTGAAACAATCAAGTGACCGCACATCTATTATACCTGGTAATTTAATACGAAATTTAAATGCCGGCAAGTTAAACTTTTTAAATCTCTTTGCCCAACCGCTTGGGCAAAGGCTAGACAGTAGACCGACGGTGATGCTTCATACAGGTCTGCGTTCAATCCCCGACCGTCCAAGTGGTTGGGCACCATTCCTTTCCCCCGTCCCATCCCAAATCCTTATCCTGACCCTCTTCCCAGTGCTATATAGTTCTAATGGCTTAGCATTTTCCCCCGATAGGTCTCTTTTCTTCCTTTCATACGAAAACTAAATGGTTGTAAATGAAGCTTTTTAAATGAGGGTTGAGGTCCCGGCCCAAGGAAACCCCGCCTCCAGTCTTGGGGTCTACCTCATCTACTAATCTACTCTCCCCAAGACACGTCTCCAGTACTCATAACTTAGTTTACATAAAGCTGGTATACCCACACAAGTTATACGGTCCCTATAACACAAAGATATCACATTAACGCTATGTATCAATGAGAAAAGTTGTAGGAGCCGGGAGGAGGATACGAACCTGTGCTCTGGTTACCGCCAAGCACATACCTAGACCATGTCGTGGTGTAGTGGTTTGAGGCGTGTGCTGGGCAGTGCCTACAAGCATAGCTTCGAATCCTCTTCATGGCTCCTACTGATTTTTCTCAATGTTCCGTATTCCTGTATCACTTACTGGTCGGTCTCTCTCTCTCTCTCTCTCTCTCTCTCTCTCTCTCTCTCTCTCTCTCTCTCTCTCTCTCTCTCTCTCTCTCTCTCTCTCTCTCTCTCTCTCTCCCGTTCTCTCTCTCTCTCTCCCGTTCTCTCTCTCTCTCTCTCCCGTTCTCTCTCTCTCTCTCCCGTTCTCTCTCTCTCTCTCCCGTTCTCTCTCTCTCTCTCCCGTTCTCTCTCTCTCTCTCCCGTTCTCTCTCTCTCTCTCCCGTTCTCTCTCTCTCTCTCTCCCGTTCTCTCTCTCTCCCGTTCTCTCTCTCTCTCTCTCTCTCTCTCTCTCTCTCTCTCTCTCTCTCTCTCTCTCTCTCTCTCTCTCTCCCGTTCTCTCTCTCTCTCTCCCGTTCTCGCTCTCTCTCCCGTTCTCGCTCTCTCTCCCGTTCTCTCTCTCTCTCTCTCTCTCTCTCTCTCTCTCTCTCTCTCTCTCTCTCTCTCTCTCTCTCTCTCTCTCTCTCTCTCTCTCTCTCTCTCTCTCTCTCTGGGAGAGTTTGTTGTTGTTAAAGATTCGCTACTTGGAACAAAAAGTTCTAAGTAGCACGGGCTATGGTGAGCCCGTAGTGCCTTTATATCTGGGAGAGTAATCTTGAATCATTGTGCACTGAACGTTATAGACGAGGATTCAGCATGGCTAACAGCTGGAAATATGACGTAGGCCCTTGTTGGACAATCAACCCTCCATTCCACACGTCAAACAAGTCGCTGGGATTGGGAATAGGCGCCGATCCTTCTTAAAGGTGTGCATGCGGGGGGGGGGGGGGGCGTCGACCACCTTATGGCACTTTTCGTACAATCATTACTTACCAGGTGAAGTTGTGTGAGACTAGCCCCTAGTGTCTGGCCTCCAACCTTAGACAGACAGGCAAACAGAAGTTCTCTTTATATATGCACAGATTGCTTAAAGAAGCAGTCATCCATCATTTCAAAAATATATTCTGCTTCTACCATTCCTTCCCCCCGTCCCATCCCAAATCCTTATCCTGATCCCTTGCAAGTGCTATATAGTGGTAATGGCTTAGCGCTTTCTCTACACACATACGCACTTAAATTATCTATTTTGTGTGTCATACTGCTACTGTTTGTGTAGTACACATAGAGGGTGTTGCTGTGTTGATGGTTGTGTTCCCTATGATACTTCCAGCCAAACTCTTTACACTTACACGCCCGGGTTCGATCCCGAGCGCCGGCGAGAAACAATGGACACAGTTTCTTTCACCCTATGCTCCTGTTACCTAGCAGTAAAATAGGTACCTGGGTGTTAGTCAGCTGTCACGGGTTGCTTCCTGGGGGTGGAGGCCAGGTCGAGGACCGGGCCGCGGGGGCACTAAATCCCCGAAATCATCTCAAGATAACACTCCCTTCAAGGCTTTTCTACGCAGAGTTTGCATCTGGTGCCAGTAACGTCTTGGGCTACGTCTCCCCCACACCTCAAGAATCTAACAGTTCAAGTCCTACTAACTGTTATTGTTGTTTAAGATTGGCTACTTGGAACAAAAAGTTCCAAGTAGCACGGGCTATGGTGAGCCCGTAGTCCTACTAATTATACGTCTTAAGGAGAGTGTGGTGAGGTCACCAGCCCGGCCCAAGGTGACCTCCCTCACATACCTAGAGTGTGCTGGCCACTGAACGAGTCTCGCTCGTTCGTGAATGGTATTTCTGAACTAAAACAATGTCTTCCAAGTCGGGTCTTTGGCCTAATTGGCCTTGACAACCACTTACCTCCAACACGGACCCCCGGTACACCTCCACACACTACAGGACCCCCGGTACACCTCCACACACTACAGGACCCCCGGTACACCTCCACACACTACAGGACCCCCGGTACACCTCCACACACTACAGGACCCCCGGTACACCTCCACACACTACAGGACCCCCGGTACACCTCCACACACTACAGGACCCCCGGTACACCTCCACACACTACAGGACCCCCGGTACACCTCCACACACTACAGGACCCCCGGTACACCTCCACACACTACAGGACCCCGGTACACCTCCACACACACTGCAGGACCCCCGGTACACCTCCACACACTACAGGACCCCCGGTACACCTCCACACACACTACAGGACCCCCGGTACACCTCCACACACTACAGGACCCCGGTACACCTCCACACACTACAGGACCCCCAGTACACCTCCACACACTACAGGACCCCGGTACACCTCCACACACTACAGGACCCCCGGTACACCTCCACACACTCCAGGACCCCCGGTACACCTCCACACACTCCAGGACCCCCGGTACACCTCCACACACTACAGGACCCCGGTACACCTCCACACACACTACAGGACCCCCGGTACACCTCCACACACTACAGGACCCCGGTACACCTCCACACACTACAGGACCCCCGGTACACCTCCACACACTACAGGACCCCGGTACACCTCCACACACACTGCAGGACCCCCGGTACACCTCCACACACTACAGGACCCCCGGTACACCTCCACACACACTACAGGACCCCCGGTACACCTCCACACACACTACAGGACCCCCGGTACACCTCCACACTACAGGACCCCCGGTACACCTCCACACACACTACAGGACCCCCGGTACACCTCCACACTACAGGACCCCCGGTACACCTCCACACTACAGGACCCCCGGTACACCGGTGACTGGAACTTACCACACTGGAGGAAAGGGGAGCCAAGGGGGATATGACAACGACATATAAGATGTAAGGGAAATTGATAAGGTAGACAAAGTAGTAATGTTCGAAGGTAAGAACAGCAGAAGGATGGGTCACGGATAGCAACTCGAGACGCAAATGCGTCACAGAGACGTCAGGAAGAACGTTTTTAGGGTCAATAAAGGGAACAAATTCGACGTAGAAGTTGTTGAAGCTAATTTGATTCAGAATTTTAAATGTAAATATGATCAAAGCGCGAGAAATGCGTCATTGTATTATTGTAAGACCGCTGGAGACCAGGAGCTAGCGCCCCCCAGCAAGCACATCTAGGTAAGTGCACACAACACAAAAGCCCTTTTATGGTACCCAAATAGTGTCTCTCCTTCCCCCCGGCGCTGGGGGCCACGTGCCTGCCTGAGGGAGGGGGGGGGGGGGAAGGTAGGAAACACAGTGAGGAGTGAGTGAGTGAGGGGTGGGGGGGGGGGGAGGACGAGGTGTGAGGGAGGGTGTCATAATTCCTACGTGAAGCCATACCCTATAACCCCCCCACAACTTCTCTTCGACCATCCACAACCCCTCATCTACCACCACAACCCCTCCTCTACCACCACAACCCTTCCTCTACCACCACAACCCCTCCTCTACCACCACAACCCTTCCTCTACCCCCCACAACCCCTCCTCTACCAACACAACCCTTCCTCTACCACCACAACCCTTCCTCTACCCCCCACAACCCCTCCTCTACCACCACAACCCTTCCTCTACCACCAAAACCCTTCCTCTACCACCACAACCTCTCCTCTACCACCACAACCCCACCAGAACCCTTCCTCTACCACCACAACCCTTCCTCTACCACCACAACCCCTCCTCTACCGCCACAACCCCTCCTCTACCACCACAACCCTTCCTCTACCACCACAACCCACCCACAACCCTTCCTCTACCACCACAACCCTTCCTCTACCACCACAACCCTTCCTCTACCACCACAACCCACCCACAACCCTTCCTCTACCACCACAACCCTTCCTCTACCACCACAACCCACCCACAACCCTTCCTCTACCACCACAACCCTTCCTCTACCACCACAACCCTTCCTCTACCACCGCAACTCTTCCTCTACCACCACAACCCACCCACAACCCTTCCTCTACCACCATAACCCTTCCTCTACCACCACAACCCCTCCTTTACCACCACAACCCCTCCTCTACCACCACAACCCTTCCTCTACTACCACAACCCTTCCTCTACTACCACAACCCTTCCTCTACCACCACAACCCTTCCTCTACCACCACATCCCCTCTACCACCACAACCCTTCCTCTACCACCACAACCCTTCCTCTACCACCACAACCCTTCCTCTACCACCACAACCCTTCCTCTACCACCACAACCCTTCCTCTACCACAACAACCCTTCCTCTACCCATCACAACCCCTCCTCTACCACCACAACCCCTCCTCTACCACCACAGCCCTTCCTCTACCACCACAACCCTTCCTCTACCACCACAACCCTTCCTCTACCACCACAACCCTTCCTCTACCACCACAACCCTTCCTCTACCACCACAACCCTTCCTCTACCACCACAACCCTTCCTCTACCACCACAACCCTTCCTCTACCACAACAACCCTTCCTCTAACACAACAACCCCTCCTCTACCACCACAACCCCCTCCTCTTCCACCACAACCCCTGTTCTACAACCCACAGTGCAGGATCAAGTATTCAGATTGAGGAAACAAGAGGGAGCGCTCACAGAAAATGATAAAGAGGTATGTGAGGAACTCAACTAAAGATCTCAGGAGGTCTGTACATTAGAGCCAGCATGGAGGCCAAGGTGGTCTCCATGCTGGCCGGAGGAAACACTGGACGGCATTGAAGTCACTGAACAAAATCCTGAAGAAACTAGATATAACAAACTCACGGGGCCAGACCTAATGTCACCATGGCTGCTGACGGAGGCAGCAGGACTACTCTGTCAACCGTTATCTTACATGTTTAACAAAACGCTTAAGACAGGATATCTCCCAGATGGCTGGAAGAAGGCAAACGTAGACCCAATATTAAAAAAAATATATATTATAGAAGCAGAGGGTTATCTTGAGGTTATCTTGAGATGATTTCGGGGCTTTAGTGTCCCCGCGGCCCGGTCTTCGACCAGGCCTCCACCCCCAGGAAGCAGCCCGTGACAGCTGACTAACACCCAGGTACCTATTTTACTGCTAGGTAACAGGGGCATAGGGTGAAAGAAACTCTGCCCATTGTTTCTCGCCGGCGCCTGGGATCGAACCCAGGACCACAGGATCATAAGTCCAGCGTGCTGTCCGCTAGGCCGACCGGCTCCCATAGGGGTGGGGATAGAAAGGAGGCACTACACTACAGACCGGTGTCATTGACAATTATCCCATGTAAAGTGGTGGAGAAAGTAATCAGGTGGAGACTGCTGGAGCCGCTGGAGAAGATCAACAATGTGACAAAAAATCAGCATTGATATAGAAATGGAAAGTCGCGCCTGACAAACATGATCGAGTTTTATGACAAGGTAAAATAAGCCAGGAACAGGTAGGCTGGGTCGACTGTATTTGTCCTGACTGTCAACTGAAATTATGTCCTGTTGCAGGTTCCTATAACCATGACTGTGTTGTGGAGACGAGAATGTCTGTATGGTGGCCACCACTCAACAATCACCGCACTCACCTTCTGTGGTTGAGTGCTCAATAACTCACTGCACTATATCATGTCTAACAGGTCTCTCACACTATCCATGGAGGACAGACGAAAATGTATATATGCTGGTTACCATTGTATAACTGTGTGGCCACGACTGTGGTAGAACATATACTGAACAAAACACACAACCTCTCCTCCACATCCCAAAACCTCTCCTCTACCGCCCACAGAACGACTACTGGCCTGCACTTTCCCCTCGAAAAATACGAATCCAAATCCTTAGTGTGAAGATTCGTTGCCATGTTTAGCATAATAGCCTTCGTACCCAGAGTGCAGTAAACAAGCTGCCTTTTAACAGTAAAAGATTTGGGTTTCCAGAGACTTATCTTCGTGTACGTGTTATCTGCTCTCTACAACGTCTTAAACCACCAGTGAGTGAGACTAGAGAACACTAGATCATTTTCTTCAAGAAGTGCCGGACCAACCAGGCTATGGTGGGTATGTAGGCCTGCGGGCCGCTCCAAGCAACAGCCTGTTGGACCAAGCTCTCACAAGTCAAGCGTGGCCTCGGGCTGGGCTTGGGGAGTAGAACAGCTCCCAAAACACCATCAAGCAGGTATCGTGTAGGACTGCAGCACAAGGGTTCAATGGGGAGAGGGATGGGTGATGGCGGCGTTGACGGGGAGAGAGACAGTGGCCGTCTTCAAGCTCTCTGGCAGCTCTCTTCTCTCGAGCTGGGTGTTGTATATAGTTAGTGGCTTCCTTATGATGACTGAAGCTTTTAGCGTCTATGATGAGACCTTAACTGACCCCTTTGTTGTACCTTGTTCCATCCTGTGTTTCTCTACTTGCTCTCTTGCAGCTTTATTTGTTTAGGTCCCTGCTTGTAATCTTGGCTGTGTCTTGTTGGTTCCCTTCCGTCTTTGTCACAACTCTTCTCACTTATTTGTAGTGTACTCACCTAGTTGTACTTGCGGCGGTTGAGCTCTGGCTCTTTGGTCCCGCCTCTCAACTGTCAGTCAACTGGTGTACAGGTTCCTGAGCCTATTGGGCTCTATCATAACTACACTTGAAGCTGTGTATGGAGTCCATAAATTCCATTTATCTACTACTCTGACACTGAAAAAATTATTTCTAACGTCTCTATGGCTCATTTGGGCACTCAATTTCCACCAATGTGTGTGTGCCCCTTGTGTTAAATAGTCTGTCTTTATCTACCCTATCAATTCCTCTGAAAATCTTGTATGTGGTGATCATGTCCCCTCTAACTCTTCTGCCTCCCAGTGACGTGAGGTTTAATTCCCGTAGTTTGTCCACGTAGCTCATACCTCTCAGTTCGGGTACTGTGTGTGCGTGTGTGTGTGTGAGAGAGATTGTGTATTTGCGTTTCAACATGTGCCTGTACGCACGTACACAAACATGCACCAACACTGCTGATAGAGTGTGTGTGTGTGTGTGTGTGTGTGTGTGTGTGTGTGTGTGTGTGTGTGTGTGTGTGTGTGTGTGTGTGTGTGTGTGTGTGTGTGTGTGTGTGTGTGTTAGTAGTTTATAGTATTTGAAAGCTCTCTATGGATCGATCACCAACGCCCCAACAAGCCATTAGCCTTTTGTTTGTTCACGTGACCTGGGCCATCCAGGGAGGGCGGGGCCAACCACCGCCGCCTCTCAACAAAGGCAAACTACGTGTCAGTAATCACCTACAAGAGGAGTAGGTTTAAATATTACAAATAATTAATTACGTCCAGTCGTTACTAGTATCGACTTTCATCTTTCCTTGCACCTGCTTCACCTTGTAGGATGTTAGTGGCACCTTTGACATGTGCCTGCCTCCTCTTCCCCCCTAGTATGGGAGCCATTACTACAACCATCCCACACTAACAGTGCCACCCACTGTCACTACCACCATGCCATCCCAGGAGTGCCACCACCACACCGTGCCATCCCAGGAGTGCCACCACCACACAACTCTGCCACGGGCGCCACGCCACCTACCCACACAGCGCCGCCATGAACCAGTCATCAGAGCGCCCATAACAGCAGTTGAGGCAGCGGGCAGCGGTGCTAAAAGCCCTCCTGGTGGGCCGGCCGCTACACCACCTCCATTACCGCTACTTGCTCCACGCCGACCCTAATGATTAGCCAAGATTTTAAACTGTTCGTCACGCTGTGCCTTGACGCCCCTCCCCCCATCCCCTGCCATTCCTCCCAGCTTCCTCCCCCTTCCCCCCCCCCTCTCTCTCTCTGTCTCTCTCTCTCTCTCTCTCTCTCTCTCTCTCTCTCTCTCTCTCTCTCTCTCTCTCTCTCTCTCTCTCTCTCTCTCTCTCTCTCGCCCACATTCCCGCCTGTAATAGACCATCAGCCACAAGGAATACGGTGACTTCCTATACCGTACATTTCCGCAGTTCTAAATTTCTTAAATTGTCAGCATGGTAAGGTGGCCGGAGGACTTGTGGCCTAAAGGGTAGAATTGGGACGGAGAGAGAGAGAGAGAGAGAGAGAGAGAGAGAGAGAGAGAGAGAGAGAGAGAGAGAGAGAGAGAGAGAGAGAGAGAGAGAGAGACATACTGACTGGAGGAGAGGAACACTAAGAGAGTGGATGATACAGTAGTAGATGGAGTGGGGAGGGATAGGAGGGAAGGTGAAGTGAAGGGTGGGAAGGGAATAGGGAGTGGGAGGGGTGACGGCTAATGGAAGTAGGCAGTAAACTGTGCTATTGTGTTCTGAGTGACGTATTGTGAACTCTCTCTCTCTCTCTCTCTCTCTCTCTCTCTCTCTCTCTCTCTCTCTCTCTCTCTCTCTCTCTCTCTCTCTCTCTCTCTCTCTCTCACTGTCTCTTTCTCTCTCTCTCTCTCTCACTGTCTCTCTCTCTCTCTCTCTCTCTCTCTCTCTCTCTCTCTCTCTCTCTCTCTCTCTCTCTCTCTCTCTCTCTCTCTCTCTCTCTCTCTCTCTCTCTCTCAGACACACACACACACACGCACATCCTGGGCAGGGCGAGACAGCTAGGCGCGTCTCCTTGCACCCGTTGCCTCTGTTCACCTAGCAGTAATTAGGAACTTGGTTGTTAGTCGACTGTTGTGGGTCGCTTTCTGAGGAATGGTCAAATACCGTTCATATTCGAGAACACTTCGAATTTCCCACAAAACATGGAACCTAGACAGAAGTACTAAAGTACAGACGCATACACTCACAGGGACCTGACGGCTGAGTGGACAGCGCTTGGGATTTGTAGTCCTAGGGTCCGGGGATCGATCCCCGGCGGAGGCGGAAACAAATGAGCAGTTTCTTTCACCTTAATGTGACTATTCACCTAGCAGTATATAGGTACCTGTGAGTTAGACAGCTGCTACGGGCTGCTTCCTGGGTGTATGTGTACTCACCTATTTATGTCTGCAGGATCGAGCATTGACTCTTGGATCCCGCATTTCGAGCCATCGGTTGTTTACAGCAATGACTCCGGTCCCATTTCCCTATCATACCTAGTTTTAAAATTATGAATAGAGTTTGCTTCCACAACCTGCTCCTTAAGTGCATTCCATTTTTCCACTACTCTGACGCTAAAAGAAAACTTCCTAACATCTCTGTTCTGTAGAAGAAGGTGGACGATGTACCGGATGTGCATGCAATATATTTGAACAATCTTCTCTCGTACATACAGCAATGAAGCGCGTCAATGACTGGGCAAGTACAACTCAAACTGAACTTGCAGTCATATACCTTGCCACTGAATTTTTAAAAGACAAAGGCAGTGGATTTATATACTGTGACTCGCAGAGTGCACTCCTGGCATTGAACGCACATAGTAGTGACACCCATAAAATAGTCAGTAATATTCGAATGAATGTTTTAGCTGCTAAAAAAACAGATTTGAAATTAAATTCCTATGGATACCATCACATGTTGGCATCTCAAGGCATGACACTGTTGATATGCTTGCAAAGACAGCCTGTAGAAAACCAGTGGTAGAAATTGATATGCGTACTTTATTAGCAGTGACAAAGAGAATACTTAAACAAATATCTAATGAAAATCTCACCGACATAACAAATTCACAAAGACCTGAAAGTTGTAGCATTAAATATTATGATAGATATCGTGAGGAGACATTCACATATGGGACTAATAGAACAAGAACCCGGCAATGTGATGTTATAGTGGCCAGAATACGCCTGGGATATAGACGTATCTGGCAGCTTTCTCAAAACCCAAATGTCGAGTACACAATGTGTCAACTTAGTGAAAGAGAAAACATGCACTCTCTTGAACATTATATTGTTGAATGTCCCATATTGACTGACTTTCGCCCTCCTGGGCTAAGGTATGCTGAACTGTGTAATTACTATATGAGTACTGGAACACTTGATGATATATTGGACTTGTATCCAAGATTAACCATGTAATGTATCAATTATATAATGTATGTATGTGATGTAACTATATAACCTGAGCTTGTAAAAGCACCTTAATCACCTTCAGTGATTAAGTGCTTAATAAAACGCTAGTTTCTCTATCAACTATCTCACTCTGTCAGAGTAGGAGAGCCATAAATGTATGTGCATGTATGTGTATATATGTATGTATGTATGTATATATATATATATATATATATATATATATATATATATATATATATATATATATATATATATATATATATATATATATATATATATATATATATGTGTGTGTGTGTGTGTATATGTATGTGAATAAGGAATATGTGGAAGCTGATCAGAATTACATTTGACCTTTGTAAAAATGCACATTAATGATACTATGTACAGAACACATCGACCACTTTATGTAGGGCAGACATAACTCTGCGTATCTATGTATTTATGTATGTAGGTTAGATTACCATTTTAAAAGCACTACAATCACCTTCTGTGGTTGATTGTTCAATAAATCACTGAACTTTATCTTTAACACATCTCTCACCCTGTCCATGGAGGACAGAAGAAAATGTATATATGCTGGTTAGCATTGTAAATGTCTGGCCACGTCTGTGGTAGAAAATAATAATAATAATAGTAAAACAAAATATCCCTTGCGAACATTTCGTCTATTTCCACTCTGTCAATTCCCGCAGATTATTATATACGTTCCTGTCATATGCCCCCTCTCCCTTCTTTTTTCTAATGTTGTAAGGTTCAGTTCCTTCAGGCGCTCTTCATATCCCATCCCTCGTAACTCTGGGACGAGCCTCGTCGCAAACTTCTGAACCTTTTCCAGTTTCCTTATGTGTGTCTTCAGGTGGGGACTCCATGATGGCGTGGCATACTCTAAGACTGGTCTCACGTAGGCAGTGTAAAGCGCCCTAAATGCTTTCAGTAACCATTTCTCTGACCATCTCTGCAACCTGTCCAGGTCCTCTTGGAGGATCCTACAATCCTCATCTGTCACAACTCTTCTCATTAATTTTGCGTCATCCGCGAACATTGACATGTAGGATTCCACTCCTGTAAACATGTCATTTACGTAAATTAGAAATAGGATTGGTCCCAGCACCGATCCTTGAGGTACTCCACTCGTTACTGTTCGCCAGTCCGACTTCTTGCCCCTAACCAATACCATCTGGCTCCTTCCTGTTAGGTAGTTCCTTATCCATTCTAGGGCCTTTCTGTTTATTCCTACCTGTCTCTCAAGTTTGAGTAGCAGTCTCATGTGCGGTACTGTATCAAAGGCCTTTTGGCAGCCTAGAAATATGCAGTCTGTCCTGCCTTATCCTAGTTATTTTATCATAGAATTCCAAAAGGTTTGTCAGGCATAATTTCCCTGTCCAGAACCCATGTTGGTGTTTGTTTACAAACCTAATGCTCTCCAGGTGTGCAATAAGTCTTAGCCTAATTATTCTTCAAGTATTTTGCAGGGGAAGCTTGTCAGTGATACAAGTCTATAGTTAAGTGCCTCCTCCCTATTACCTTTCTTGAAAATTTGCCTTCTTCCAGCAACTGGGCAATTCTGCCGACATAAGCGACTCATTAAAAATCATTGCCAGAGGCACGCTGAGGGCCTGCGCTGCCTCTTTTAGTATCCACGGTGATACTTTGTCTGGTCCACCCGCTTTAGTTGCATCCAGTGTTGTCAACTGTTTCATTACCTCCTCTGCTGTCACCTCTATATCTGATAGTCTTCTGTCTAGGGAAATCTCTTCTAACAATGGGAGCTGCTCAGGCTCGGTTGTGAACACTCCACGTAAACTGGCATTCAGTGCCTCGCAAATTTCCTTGTCACTTTCTGTATATGCCCCTTCTGTTTTCCGTAGTCTTGTCACTTGGTCGTTTACCGACATCTTCCTTCTTATATGGCTATGTAGTAATTTAGGTTGCTTTTTCGCTTTAATTGCAATATCATTCTCATAATTTCTTTCAAATACTCTTCTTACGTTAATGTAATCGTTCCTAGCTCTGTTACATTTAATCCTGTTGTCCTCTGTCCTTTGTCTTCTGTACTTCATCCACTCTCTCCTGCTTCTCATTTTTGCTTCCTGACACTGTCTATTAAACTATGGGTTATTATATTCCCTCCTGCTTTTTTCTTTTACTGTTGGAATAAATATGTCTTCAGCTTCCTTGCATTTCCATATGACTAGGGTCATCATATGTTGCACTGTTTTTCCTCTAATTGCTTCCCTCCCACTGCACTTCTCCCAGGTAGTCCCTTATCCTTCTGTAGTCCCCTTTCCTATAATCAACTTTCCTTTCCCAGACCTCTTGTCCTTTGGTCACAATTTAAATTCCATCATGCAGTCAAAGACTAGGACACAATGGTCACTGGCTCCTAGAGGTATTTCATGTTCCAAATTCTCGATGTCTACTACATTCTGGGTGTAGGGATTCCTTATTTCCCAAATTTAAATTTTTAAATTTTGCCCCGAGGGGCGAGTTTATTGGGCAGCGCCACTCATCTTGTGAGTGAACATACCGCCATAGCAGAATGTACAACACTCCCCAATAGGAAGAAAACCCGCTGGGTTGTTCACCCAACTTATCTCTCCATGATTTAGGTCCCCCATGACCAGCAGTTTTGCTCTCATTCTATGAGCTATTGTTGCTGCCCTCTGCAGTTCATCTATACATATGTGTGTGTGTGTGTGTGTGTGTGTGTGTGTGTGTGTGTGTGTGTGTGTGTGTGTGTGTGTGTGTGTGTGCGTGTGTGTGTGTGTGTGTGTGCATGTGCGTGTGTGCGTGTAGTTACCTAAGTGTAGTTACCGGTTGAGAGCTAAGTTCGTGGTGTCCTGTCTTCCCATTACTCTTTGTCGTATAACACTTTGAAACTACTGACGGTTTTGCCTGTGTGAGACAGCCTTGATGTTATAGCAGTGGCAGAGACGAAACTACAAATAAACGAAACAAAAGTAAGGGAGAAATCTGATAAATCGGGCTGATTTATATATCAAGTCTACGTGCACGGCGACTAACAGCCTGGTCAGGAACTCGACCCCTGGGACATTAATCAGTCTAGCTCTTTAGTACTGTCTCCTTCAAATCACAGTTGATTTTGTTCGAAAACAAATTCGGAAAGGGATTTAATTCTTATGTTATTTGCTCTTTTACCCAGCCCGTCCTCATACCAACAGCCAGAGGCTGGTTAATCAACCTGCCGAAACCCGTTTTTACGAATGATAAACAATCTATACAAGACTTCCAAATGATTGGATTCGAACCTTTCTCAAGTAGTACTATGCTCTCTTCATGGGTTCAAATCGCACCTCTCTGACTGCTTCACCCACATATTATATATACAAATTATTTCCAACACGACCAGATTACTAACCAACCTATACCAGTCCTAACCATACACAAAACTATATAATATACATTATTATTAACATTTATCTGAGAACACAGTTTTGGGTTACACATCTTGGAGGATCATAGACTGCTGGGTAGTTAGGGAAGCTTGACTCCATCCATATCACTGAACATAATGAGGTTGCAATAAGTACAAATATGACTTACTCCGCAGCTAATTAGTCAATATTTAATTTAGTGAAGGTGAAGCCATCCCTGAAGATGAGCCGCGAGCCGAGCAAAGACCACACCACGTGTGGAAGACTGGCACCAGTTGTGGGGGGCTTGGGCTCGCCTCCAGCTTCTCAGCGAGCTCAATGCTCATCATTATTCACTCATCTCGCTCGAGAATTCACTCAACTCGCTGCAGTACCTATCCAGCTTCCTCCAGCACTCATTCAGCTTGCTCCAGCACTCATCCAGCTTGCTCCAGCACTCATCCAGCTTGCTCCAGCACTCATCCAGCTTGCTCCAGCACTCATTCAGCTTGCTCCAGCACTCATCCAGCTTGCTCCAGCACTCATTCAGCTTGTTCCAGAACTCACTCAGCGCACTCCAGTACTCAGCTCGCTCATGCACCCACTCAGCTCGCTCCAGAACTCAGCTCACTCCAGAACTCAGCTCACTCCAGAACTCACTCAGCTCGCTCCAGAACTCAGCTCACTCAAGCACCCACTCAGCTCACTCCAGCACCCCACTCAGCTCGCTCCATTACTCAGCTCGCTCCAGAACTCACTCAGCTCGCTCCAGAACTCAGTTCGCTCCAGCACCCACTCAGTTCACTCCAGCACCCACTCAGCTCACTCCAGAACTCAGCTCACTCCAGCACCCACTCAGCTCGCTCCAGCACCCACTCAGCTCACTCCAACACCCACTCAGCTCACTCCAGAACTCAGCTCACTCCTGCACCCACTCAGCTCACTCCAGCACCCACTCAGCTCACTCCAGCTCCCACTCAGCTTACTCCAGCACCCACTCAGTTCACTCCAGCACCCACTCAGCTCACTCCAGCACCCACTCAGCTCACTCCAGCACCCACTCAGCTCACTCCAGAACTCAGCTCACTCCAGCACCCACTCAGCTCACTCCAGCACCCACTCAGCTCACTCCTGCACCCACTCAGCTCACTTCAGCACCCACTCAGCTCACTCCAGCCCCCACTCAGCTCACTCCAGCACCCACTCAGCTCACTCCAGCACCCACTCAGCTCACTCCAGCACCCACTCAGCTCACTCCAGCACCCACTAAGCTCACTCCAGCACCCACTAAGCTCACTCCAGCACCCACTCAGCTCGCTCCAGTACTCACGTCTTATTTAAGAACTCATGGTCAAACTTTCTTAAACTTTCTGAACTGCAATAATGTCCAGAGAGGAAATTACCATTAGAGAGAGGAGAGTATGAGGGAGGAGAGTATGAGGGAGGAGAGTATGAGGGAGAGGGCAGGAGGCGGAGATGATGAGAGAGTATGAGTATAAGTAAGTCATGAGACGCACATGAGGGGGGAAAAGGTATGAAACAGATGAAGGGAGATGATATAAGGTAGATATGAGAAGACAGGGTATGAGGCGTAGAAGATGAAATGGGTTATGAGGTAGAAATAAGACAATATGAGGGGGGACATGAGGCATAAAAGGCAAGATGAATCTACTTTTGAAGACTAATATTCTATTAATTTCAATAGTGTCCCCCGCCTCGTATAGCACCAACTGGGTAGTGTAGAGCGGCGTCCCTAACACACAGCTGAGGCCAGATTCACAAAGCGGTTACGCAAGCACTTACGAACCTGTACATATTTCCTCACTCTAATAGTTAATAAGCTCCGAAGCATCAGGAGGCTGTTTCTAACAATAACAACAGTTGATTGGGAAGTTTTCATGCTTGTAAACTGTTTAGTAAATGAAACCAAAGCCGTCAAATATTAAGGAATGATGTACACGTTCGTAAGTGCTTGCGTAACTGCTTCGTGAATCTGGCCCCTGGTCCTTGCCCGTCTCTGTGATCACCTGCACCCCCCCGCCCCTCACCCTCTGGTGTCTGTTGCCAGGCTGCTCTTCACGGCGCCTTATACTCTCATCTTATATTTGAAACTCATTTACTGTTTATCAACTCTGTTTACTAGGCTGGGTTGGCAATCTGTCCGCACAATTAATATTCCGTCTTTTTTTTAACGCAGACGACAATCACCGTCAATATTGCGGTGCTGTAATGAGCATCTGTCTTGTGTGTTAGACGGTGGCCAAGGTTCGCAGAACTAGACACAATCACTCCCATAAGTGGTATTTGTCACATCGTCAGAACTAGTTATCGAGTCGCTTAATACAATCTTTCGTGATAGAGAGGTGTATATATATATATATATATATATATATATATATATATATATATATATATATATATATATATATATATATATATATATATATATATATTAATATTAGCTTATATTATGATTGCATTTTTAGATGTAGGATGGGTTAGGGTTGGTGTTTTGGGTCATTTGGAAGTTATGTATACATGCAGTACCTGTAGGAAGTATTTAGAGGTGAGGGAGGGAGTAGGTGAGGGAGGGAGTAGGTGAGGGGGAAACAGTAAATAAGGATGGGGCGCAAGAGGTGAGAGAAGGAGGGAAATAAATGAGAGAGAGGGGACGTACCTCCTCTTTTACTTTCCTCTTGCTTCTTCCCGCTTCCTCATCATCTTCATTCACCTCTCATGTCACCTTCCATGACATAATATTCGCACGTTGTCTTCCATTTCCTCGTGTTTCCCCTTAATCTGCCCTCTTCTGTATCCTTCATCCCCCCCCCCTCCTCCACCCTCCTCTTTTCTCCCTCTCCCCTCACATCTCTCACACACTCCCTGGAGCAATGCCAGTTCCGTTTGGTGATGGAGGAACCCTTTGCTCGACCAAGTCGGTGGGTCGGGCCGACGCCCGCGAAGGGGAAGGGGGCAAGAGACCTTTGTTTCGCTGCGTTCCCGGTGGCCAAATATTGCCTCGAATATATCCTCCCCTTCCCTCGCCTACATGACCTTAGCTTCACCCATCGAATATAACCTCTCCCTTCTCCCTGTCGTATATTGCCACCCCATCCTCCCCGTCGAATGTCACTTCCACCTCTATAGTTGAATATACCTCCTCTTCTGTAGCATCTTGCACCTCCTGTCATATATGATCTACCCACTGATTATAACTTTCGCCTTATTAGTATAATAACTTGTTAGTATATCTTCTTTGTCTTCAATGACGAAGTAATCGGGCTGCACACAGGCGCTGGAAGCCCCCACCAACACTAAGGAAGCATGTACTCAAAGAATGCTTCCAGGCGGTCTACAACCCGGAGCCTCACCCGCCATTTGATCTAAAAGTCACAAGGAGAACAAACACAGGCTGGAACAAGAGGTAACACCCAAGGGGGTAATGGAACACAGGAGCCACAACCTTCAACACACACATACTAAAACAACCAGCTGGGGCATTACTCAAACTCCTTGTTTTATTATTCAACTCGCAACAGGGAAAAGGGAGATCAGGCAATTATGCAAATTTGGGGAATCTGAGGGAGATACCAACGTTCAGAGTCAATGGTAAAAACACCAAAATCATCAGATGGTTCAATGAGTCTGCTTTTTTCAGATTCGTGGTTTTTCCTCAACAAAAGTTGAGAAAAATAACTGGTATAAGACAGAGGGAGAGGAGGACACAGCGGGGACATGGCTCCTGTAGATGGGGGTAAACTGAATATGAGACGCCACTCACAGCAGCAGTGTGAGACGCCACTCACAGCAACAGTGTGAGACGCCACTCACAGCAGCAGTGTGAGACGCCACTCACAGCAACAGTGTGAGACGCCACTCACAGCAACAGTGTGAGACGCCACTCACAGCAACAGTGTGAGACGCCACTCACAGCAACAGTGTGAGACGCCACTCACAGCAACAGTGTGAGACGCCACTCACAGCAACAGTGTGAGACGCCACTCACAGCAACAGTGTGAGACGCCACTCACAGCAACAGTGTGAGACGTCACTCACAGCAACAGTGTGAGACGCCACTCACAGCAACAGTGTGAGACGCCACTCACAGCAACAGTGTGAGACGCCACTCACAGCAACAGTGTGAGACGTCACTCACAGCAACAGTGTGAGACGCCACTCACAGCAACAGTGTGAGACGCCACTCACAGCAACAGTGTGAGACGCCACTCACAGCAACAGTGTGAGACGCCACTCACAGCAACAGTGTGGAGATGGCATGCCGCTGAGGGGAAGGGAATTTTCAGGTGAAAGCGCCAAGTCTTTAGGGGGTCAGGATAAGGATTTGGAATGTGACGGAGGGGAAGGAATGGTGCCCAACCACTTGGACGGTCGGGGAATTGAACGCCGTCTTGCATGAAGCGAGACCGTCGCTCTACCGTCCAGCCTAAGTGGCTGGACTTAGGCATACGGCTGAGGCGACAAGCGTGTCTTATGCATAAGAAAGCGACCAAGTGTCCAGGCTAAACAAACAGACTAGAATGTGTATGATGTAATCAATTAAACATAAAACATCTCAAGAGGTTGTCACTACGGAAGCGGAAGTGTCACAAAGTACAAGGACAAACGGCCAACCAGCCAAAAGAATGATAAACATTGACACGTGGCGGCGAAGAAGTGAAGAAGCAGTTAGACGAACTGATTAGAGACAAGAGCACAACACCTTCCACAGTTCCGTGCTAGGATGGTAAAAGCGGCCACCACAGAGGAAGGAGGACCAGTAGGTGAGTACAGCTAGGTGAGTATGCGCATCACCAGGGGGCCTGGGACCTCTCAAAGACTTGAGGCCTGGAATAAGAGGTCTTGGAACTGAGTGAGTGAAGATCCATAACCTTTTTTTCTATTCCCCCTTCCCTCCCTTCTCTCCCTCCCCGTCCCTTCCCTCCCTGTCCCCTCCCTCCCATCTTTGTTGTGCCTTACATCACGAGACCCAAAAGTAAACTAAAACGAACGAACGGAGTCGGGAACAACAACGAGGTTGTTTTAATTTTCATTCTCACTCAGTGTGCCTACTCCCCCCTCCCTCCCCCCTTCCCCCCCTCCCCCCCCCCCCCTCTCTCTCTCTCTCTCTCTCTCTCTCTCTCTCTCTCTCTCTCTCTCTCTCTCTCTCTCTCTCTCTCTCTCTCTCTCTCTCTCTCCCCCCCCACACACCCACACACGACACAGAGGTGACGCTGCAACCATCGGTTTTTCTTACGGAAAAGAAAAAATATCGAAGAGTTCTTATTGGATGCAATTTTAAGTCTGTGTCCCGTGATGCCAGAGGTGTGATTGTTGGTCTGGCACTCCCCCCCCCCCTGATGCCAGAGGTGTGATTGTTGGCCTGGCACTCCCCCCCCTGATGCCAGAGGTGTGATTGTTGGTCTGGCACTCCCCCCCCCTGATGCCAGAGGTGTGATTGTTGGTCTGGCACTCCCCCCCCCTGATGCCAGAGGTGTGATTGTTGGTCTGGCACTCCCCCCCCCTGATGCCAGAGGTGTGATTGTTGGTCTGGCACTTCCCCCCCTGATGCAAGAGAAGTGATTGTTAATATGTGTCCCCAGGTGTGAGAGCAGTGATTGTCAATATGTGTTCCCAGGTGTGAGAGCAGTGATTGTCAATATGTGTCCCCAGGTGTGAGAGCAGTGATTGGTAATATGTATCCCCAGGTGTGAGAGCAGTGATTGTTAATATGTGTCCCCAGGTGTGAGAGCAGTGATTGTCAATATGTGTCCCCAGGTGTGAGAGCAGTGATTGTCAATATGTGTTCCCAGGTGTGAGAGCAGTGATTGTCAATATGTGTCCCCAGGTGTGAGAGCAGTGATTGTCAATATGTGTCCCCAGGTGTGAGAGCAGTGATTGGTAATATGTATCCCCAGGTGTGAGAGCAGTGATTGCTAATATGTGTACTCACCTATTTGTGCTTGCGGGGATTGAGCTTTGGCTCTTTGGTCCCGCCTCTCAACTGTCAATCAACTGGTGTACAGATTCCTGAGCCTACTGGGCTCTATCATATCTACATTTAAAACTGTGTATGGAGTCAGCCTCCAACACATTACTGCCTAATGCATTCCATCCGTTAACTACTCTGACACTGAAAAAGTTCTTTCTAACGTCTCTGTGGCTCATGTGGGTACTCAGTTTCCACCTGTGTCCCCTTGTTCGCGTCCCACCAGTGTTGAATAGTTTATCCTTGTTTACCCGGTCGATTCCTCTGAGGATTTTGTAGGTTGTGATCATGTCTCCTCTTACTCTTCTGTCTTCCAGTGTCGTAAGGTGCATTTCCAGCAGCCTTTCCTCGTAACTCATGCCTCTTAGTTCTGGGACTAGTCTAGTGGCATACCTTTGGACTTTTTCCAACTTCGTCTTGTGCTTGACAAGGTACGGGCTCCATGCTGGGGCCGCATACTCCAGGATTGGTCTTACATATGTTGTGTACAAGATTCTGAATGATTCCTTACACAGGTTCCTGAACGCTGTTCTGATGTTAGCCAGCCTCGCATATGCCGCAGACGTTATTCTTTTTATGTGGGCTTCAGGAAA
>NC_091155.1:31809902-31881051 GCF_040958095.1 Procambarus clarkii | reverse complement strand
CCACCACAACCCTTCCTCTACCACCACAACCCCTCCTCTACCACCACAACCCTTCCTCTACCCCCCACAACCCCTCCTCTACCAACACAACCCTTCCTCTACCACCACAACCCTTCCTCTACCCCCCACAACCCCTCCTCTACCACCACAACCCTTCCTCTACCACCAAAACCCTTCCTCTACCACCACAACCTCTCCTCTACCACCACAACCCCTCCTCTACCACCACAACCCCACCAGAACCCTTCCTCTACCACCACAACCCTTCCTCTACCACCACAACCCCTCCTCTACCGCCACAACCCCTCCTCTACCACCACAACCCTTCCTCTACCACCACAACCCACCCACAACCCTTCCTCTACCACCACAACCCTTCCTCTACCACCACAACCCTTCCTCTACCACCACAACCCACCCACAACCCTTCCTCTACCACCACAACCCTTCCTCTACCACCACAACCCACCCACAACCCTCCCTCTACCACCACAACCCTTCCTCTACCACCACAACCCTTCCTCTACCACCGCAACTCTTCCTCTACCACCACAACCCACCCACAACCCTTCCTCTACCACCATAACCCTTCCTCTACCACCACAACCCCTCCTTTACCACCACAACCCCTCCTCTACCACCACAACCCTTCCTCTACTACCACAACCCTTCCTCTACTACCACAACCCTTCCTCTACCACCACAACCCTTCCTCTACCACCACATCCCCTCTACCACCACAACCCTTCCTCTACCACCACAACCCTTCCTCTACCACCACAACCCTTCCTCTACCACCACAACCCTTCCTCTACCACCACAACCCTTCCTCTACCACAACAACCCTTCCTCTACCCATCACAACCCCTCCTCTACCACCACAACCCCTCCTCTACCACCACAGCCCTTCCTCTACCACCACAACCCTTCCTCTACCACCACAACCCTTCCTCTACCACCACAAACCCTTCCTCTACCACCACAACCCTTCCTCTACCACCACAACCCTTCCTCTACCACCACAACCCTTCCTCTACCACCACAACCCTTCCTCTACCACAACAACCCTTCCTCTAACACAACAACCCCTCCTCTACCACCACAACCCCCTCCTCTTCCACCACAACCCCTGTTCTACAACCCACAGTGCAGGATCAAGTATTCAGATTGAGGAAACAAGAGGGAGCGCTCACAGAAAATGATAAAGAGGTATGTGAGGAACTCAACTAAAGATCTCAGGAGGTCTGTACATTAGAGCCAGCATGGAGGCCAAGGTGGTCTCCATGCTGGCCGGAGGAAACACTGGACGGCATTGAAGTCACTGAACAAAATCCTGAAGAAACTAGATATAACAAACTCACGGGGCCAGACCTAATGTCACCATGGCTGCTGACGGAGGCAGCAGGACTACTCTGTCAACCGTTATCTTACATGTTTAACAAAACGCTTAAGACAGGATATCTCCCAGATGGCTGGAAGAAGGCAAACGTAGACCCAATATTAAAAAAAATATATATTATAGAAGCAGAGGGTTATCTTGAGGTTATCTTGAGATGATTTCGGGGCTTTAGTGTCCCCGCGGCCCGGTCTTCGACCAGGCCTCCACCCCCAGGAAGCAGCCCGTGACAGCTGACTAACACCCAGGTACCTATTTTACTGCTAGGTAACAGGGGCATAGGGTGAAAGAAACTCTGCCCATTGTTTCTCGCCGGCGCCTGGGATCGAACCCAGGACCACAGGATCATAAGTCCAGCGTGCTGTCCGCTAGGCCGACCGGCTCCCATAGGGGTGGGGATAGAAAGGAGGCACTACACTACAGACCGGTGTCATTGACAATTATCCCATGTAAAGTGGTGGAGAAAGTAATCAGGTGGAGACTGCTGGAGCCGCTGGAGAAGATCAACAATGTGACAAAAAATCAGCATTGATATAGAAATGGAAAGTCGCGCCTGACAAACATGATCGAGTTTTATGACAAGGTAAAATAAGCCAGGAACAGGTAGGCTGGGTCGACTGTATTTGTCCTGACTGTCAACTGAAATTATGTCCTGTTGCAGGTTCCTATAACCATGACTGTGTTGTGGAGACGAGAATGTCTGTATGGTGGCCACCACTCAACAATCACCGCACTCACCTTCTGTGGTTGAGTGCTCAATAACTCACTGCACTATATCATGTCTAACAGGTCTCTCACACTATCCATGGAGGACAGACGAAAATGTATATATGCTGGTTACCATTGTATAACTGTGTGGCCACGACTGTGGTAGAACATATACTGAACAAAACACACAACCTCTCCTCCACATCCCAAAACCTCTCCTCTACCGCCCACAGAACGACTACTGGCCTGCACTTTCCCCTCGAAAAATACGAATCCAAATCCTTAGTGTGAAGATTCGTTGCCATGTTTAGCATAATAGCCTTCGTACCCAGAGTGCAGTAAACAAGCTGCCTTTTAACAGTAAAAGATTTGGGTTTCCAGAGACTTATCTTCGTGTACGTGTTATCTGCTCTCTACAACGTCTTAAACCACCAGTGAGTGAGACTAGAGAACACTAGATCATTTTCTTCAAGAAGTGCCGGACCAACCAGGCTATGGTGGGTATGTAGGCCTGCGGGCCGCTCCAAGCAACAGCCTGTTGGACCAAGCTCTCACAAGTCAAGCGTGGCCTCGGGCTGGGCTTGGGGAGTAGAACAGCTCCCAAAACACCATCAAGCAGGTATCGTGTAGGACTGCAGCACAAGGGTTCAATGGGGAGAGGGATGGGTGATGGCGGCGTTGACGGGGAGAGAGACAGTGGCCGTCTTCAAGCTCTCTGGCAGCTCTCTTCTCTCGAGCTGGGTGTTGTATATAGTTAGTGGCTTCCTTATGATGACTGAAGCTTTTAGCGTCTATGATGAGACCTTAACTGACCCCTTTGTTGTACCTTGTTCCATCCTGTGTTTCTCTACTTGCTCTCTTGCAGCTTTATTTGTTTAGGTCCCTGCTTGTAATCTTGGCTGTGTCTTGTTGGTTCCCTTCCGTCTTTGTCACAACTCTTCTCACTTATTTGTAGTGTACTCACCTAGTTGTACTTGCGGCGGTTGAGCTCTGGCTCTTTGGTCCCGCCTCTCAACTGTCAGTCAACTGGTGTACAGGTTCCTGAGCCTATTGGGCTCTATCATAACTACACTTGAAGCTGTGTATGGAGTCCATAAATTCCATTTATCTACTACTCTGACACTGAAAAAATTATTTCTAACGTCTCTATGGCTCATTTGGGCACTCAATTTCCACCAATGTGTGTGTGCCCCTTGTGTTAAATAGTCTGTCTTTATCTACCCTATCAATTCCTCTGAAAATCTTGTATGTGGTGATCATGTCCCCTCTAACTCTTCTGCCTCCCAGTGACGTGAGGTTTAATTCCCGTAGTTTGTCCACGTAGCTCATACCTCTCAGTTCGGGTACTGTGTGTGCGTGTGTGTGTGTGAGAGAGATTGTGTATTTGCGTTTCAACATGTGCCTGTACGCACGTACACAAACATGCACCAACACTGCTGATAGAGTGTGTGTGTGTGTGTGTGTGTGTGTGTGTGTGTGTGTGTGTGTGTGTGTGTGTGTGTGTGTGTGTGTGTGTGTGTGTGTGTGTGTGTGTGTTAGTAGTTTATAGTATTTGAAAGCTCTCTATGGATCGATCACCAACGCCCCAACAAGCCATTAGCCTTTTGTTTGTTCACGTGACCTGGGCCATCCAGGGAGGGCGGGGCCAACCACCGCCGCCTCTCAACAAAGGCAAACTACGTGTCAGTAATCACCTACAAGAGGAGTAGGTTTAAATATTACAAATAATTAATTACGTCCAGTCGTTACTAGTATCGACTTTCATCTTTCCTTGCACCTGCTTCACCTTGTAGGATGTTAGTGGCACCTTTGACATGTGCCTGCCTCCTCTTCCCCCCTAGTATGGGAGCCATTACTACAACCATCCCACACTAACAGTGCCACCCACTGTCACTACCACCATGCCATCCCAGGAGTGCCACCACCACACCGTGCCATCCCAGGAGTGCCACCACCACACAACTCTGCCACGGGCGCCACGCCACCTACCCACACAGCGCCGCCATGAACCAGTCATCAGAGCGCCCATAACAGCAGTTGAGGCAGCGGGCAGCGGTGCTAAAAGCCCTCCTGGTGGGCCGGCCGCTACACCACCTCCATTACCGCTACTTGCTCCACGCCGACCCTAATGATTAGCCAAGATTTTAAACTGTTCGTCACGCTGTGCCTTGACGCCCCTCCCCCCATCCCCTGCCATTCCTCCCAGCTTCCTCCCCCTTCCCCCCCCCCTCTCTCTCTCTGTCTCTCTCTCTCTCTCTCTCTCTCTCTCTCTCTCTCTCTCTCTCTCTCTCTCTCTCTCTCTCTCTCTCTCTCTCTCTCTCTCTCTCGCCCACATTCCCGCCTGTAATAGACCATCAGCCACAAGGAATACGGTGACTTCCTATACCGTACATTTCCGCAGTTCTAAATTTCTTAAATTGTCAGCATGGTAAGGTGGCCGGAGGACTTGTGGCCTAAAGGGTAGAATTGGGACGGAGAGAGAGAGAGAGAGAGAGAGAGAGAGAGAGAGAGAGAGAGAGAGAGAGAGAGAGAGAGAGACATACTGACTGGAGGAGAGGAACACTAAGAGAGTGGATGATACAGTAGTAGATGGAGTGGGGAGGGATAGGAGGGAAGGTGAAGTGAAGGGTGGGAAGGGAATAGGGAGTGGGAGGGGTGACGGCTAATGGAAGTAGGCAGTAAACTGTGCTATTGTGTTCTGAGTGACGTATTGTGAACTCTCTCTCTCTCTCTCTCTCTCTCTCTCTCTCTCTCTCTCTCTCTCTCTCTCTCTCTCTCTCTCTCTCTCTCTCTCTCTCTCTCTCTCTCTCTCACTGTCTCTTTCTCTCTCTCTCTCTCTCACTGTCTCTCTCTCTCTCTCTCTCACTGTCTCTCTCTCTCTCTCTCTCTCTCTCTCTCTCTCTCTCTCTCTCTCTCTCTCTCTCTCTCTCTCTCTCTCTCTCTCACTGTCTCTCTCTCTCTCTCTCTCTCTCTCTCTCTCTCTCTCTCTCTCTCTCTCTCTCTCTCTCTCTCTCTCTCTCTCTCAGACACACACACACACACGCACATCCTGGGCAGGGCGAGACAGCTAGGCGCGTCTCCTTGCACCCGTTGCCTCTGTTCACCTAGCAGTAATTAGGAACTTGGTTGTTAGTCGACTGTTGTGGGTCGCTTTCTGAGGAATGGTCAAATACCGTTCATATTCGAGAACACTTCGAATTTCCCACAAAACATGGAACCTAGACAGAAGTACTAAAGTACAGACGCATACACTCACAGGGACCTGACGGCTGAGTGGACAGCGCTTGGGATTTGTAGTCCTAGGGTCCGGGGATCGATCCCCGGCGGAGGCGGAAACAAATGAGCAGTTTCTTTCACCTTAATGTGACTATTCACCTAGCAGTATATAGGTACCTGTGAGTTAGACAGCTGCTACGGGCTGCTTCCTGGGTGTATGTGTACTCACCTATTTATGTCTGCAGGATCGAGCATTGACTCTTGGATCCCGCATTTCGAGCCATCGGTTGTTTACAGCAATGACTCCGGTCCCATTTCCCTATCATACCTAGTTTTAAAATTATGAATAGAGTTTGCTTCCACAACCTGCTCCTTAAGTGCATTCCATTTTTCCACTACTCTGACGCTAAAAGAAAACTTCCTAACATCTCTGTTCTGTAGAAGAAGGTGGACGATGTACCGGATGTGCATGCAATATATTTGAACAATCTTCTCTCGTACATACAGCAATGAAGCGCGTCAATGACTGGGCAAGTACAACTCAAACTGAACTTGCAGTCATATACCTTGCCACTGAATTTTTAAAAGACAAAGGCAGTGGATTTATATACTGTGACTCGCAGAGTGCACTCCTGGCATTGAACGCACATAGTAGTGACACCCATAAAATAGTCAGTAATATTCGAATGAATGTTTTAGCTGCTAAAAAAACAGATTTGAAATTAAATTCCTATGGATACCATCACATGTTGGCATCTCAAGGCATGACACTGTTGATATGCTTGCAAAGACAGCCTGTAGAAAACCAGTGGTAGAAATTGATATGCGTACTTTATTAGCAGTGACAAAGAGAATACTTAAACAAATATCTAATGAAAATCTCACCGACATAACAAATTCACAAAGACCTGAAAGTTGTAGCATTAAATATTATGATAGATATCGTGAGGAGACATTCACATATGGGACTAATAGAACAAGAACCCGGCAATGTGATGTTATAGTGGCCAGAATACGCCTGGGATATAGACGTATCTGGCAGCTTTCTCAAAACCCAAATGTCGAGTACACAATGTGTCAACTTAGTGAAAGAGAAAACATGCACTCTCTTGAACATTATATTGTTGAATGTCCCATATTGACTGACTTTCGCCCTCCTGGGCTAAGGTATGCTGAACTGTGTAATTACTATATGAGTACTGGAACACTTGATGATATATTGGACTTGTATCCAAGATTAACCATGTAATGTATCAATTATATAATGTATGTATGTGATGTAACTATATAACCTGAGCTTGTAAAAGCACCTTAATCACCTTCAGTGATTAAGTGCTTAATAAAACGCTAGTTTCTCTATCAACTATCTCACTCTGTCAGAGTAGGAGAGCCATAAATGTATGTGCATGTATGTGTATATATGTATGTATGTATGTATATATATATATATATATATATATATATATATATATATATATATATATATATATATATATATATATATGTGTGTGTGTGTGTGTGTATATGTATGTGAATAAGGAATATGTGGAAGCTGATCAGAATTACATTTGACCTTTGTAAAAATGCACATTAATGATACTATGTACAGAACACATCGACCACTTTATGTAGGGCAGACATAACTCTGCGTATCTATGTATTTATGTATGTAGGTTAGATTACCATTTTAAAAGCACTACAATCACCTTCTGTGGTTGATTGTTCAATAAATCACTGAACTTTATCTTTAACACATCTCTCACCCTGTCCATGGAGGACAGAAGAAAATGTATATATGCTGGTTAGCATTGTAAATGTCTGGCCACGTCTGTGGTAGAAAATAATAATAATAATAGTAAAACAAAATATCCCTTGCGAACATTTCGTCTATTTCCACTCTGTCAATTCCCGCAGATTATTATATACGTTCCTGTCATATGCCCCCTCTCCCTTCTTTTTTCTAATGTTGTAAGGTTCAGTTCCTTCAGGCGCTCTTCATATCCCATCCCTCGTAACTCTGGGACGAGCCTCGTCGCAAACTTCTGAACCTTTTCCAGTTTCCTTATGTGTGTCTTCAGGTGGGGACTCCATGATGGCGTGGCATACTCTAAGACTGGTCTCACGTAGGCAGTGTAAAGCGCCCTAAATGCTTTCAGTAACCATTTCTCTGACCATCTCTGCAACCTGTCCAGGTCCTCTTGGAGGATCCTACAATCCTCATCTGTCACAACTCTTCTCATTAATTTTGCGTCATCCGCGAACATTGACATGTAGGATTCCACTCCTGTAAACATGTCATTTACGTAAATTAGAAATAGGATTGGTCCCAGCACCGATCCTTGAGGTACTCCACTCGTTACTGTTCGCCAGTCCGACTTCTTGCCCCTAACCAATACCATCTGGCTCCTTCCTGTTAGGTAGTTCCTTATCCATTCTAGGGCCTTTCTGTTTATTCCTACCTGTCTCTCAAGTTTGAGTAGCAGTCTCATGTGCGGTACTGTATCAAAGGCCTTTTGGCAGCCTAGAAATATGCAGTCTGTCCTGCCTTATCCTAGTTATTTTATCATAGAATTCCAAAAGGTTTGTCAGGCATAATTTCCCTGTCCAGAACCCATGTTGGTGTTTGTTTACAAACCTAATGCTCTCCAGGTGTGCAATAAGTCTTAGCCTAATTATTCTTCAAGTATTTTGCAGGGGAAGCTTGTCAGTGATACAAGTCTATAGTTAAGTGCCTCCTCCCTATTACCTTTCTTGAAAATTTGCCTTCTTCCAGCAACTGGGCAATTCTGCCGACATAAGCGACTCATTAAAAATCATTGCCAGAGGCACGCTGAGGGCCTGCGCTGCCTCTTTTAGTATCCACGGTGATACTTTGTCTGGTCCACCCGCTTTAGTTGCATCCAGTGTTGTCAACTGTTTCATTACCTCCTCTGCTGTCACCTCTATATCTGATAGTCTTCTGTCTAGGGAAATCTCTTCTAACAATGGGAGCTGCTCAGGCTCGGTTGTGAACACTCCACGTAAACTGGCATTCAGTGCCTCGCAAATTTCCTTGTCACTTTCTGTATATGCCCCTTCTGTTTTCCGTAGTCTTGTCACTTGGTCGTTTACCGACATCTTCCTTCTTATATGGCTATGTAGTAATTTAGGTTGCTTTTTCGCTTTAATTGCAATATCATTCTCATAATTTCTTTCAAATACTCTTCTTACGTTAATGTAATCGTTCCTAGCTCTGTTACATTTAATCCTGTTGTCCTCTGTCCTTTGTCTTCTGTACTTCATCCACTCTCTCCTGCTTCTCATTTTTGCTTCCTGACACTGTCTATTAAACTATGGGTTATTATATTCCCTCCTGCTTTTTTCTTTTACTGTTGGAATAAATATGTCTTCAGCTTCCTTGCATTTCCATATGACTAGGTCCATCATATGTTGCACTGTTTTTCCTCTAATTGCTTCCCTCCCACTGCACTTCTCCCAGATAGTCCCTTATCCTTCTGTAGTCCCCTTTCCTATAATCAACTCTCCTTTCCCAGACCTCTTGTCCTTTGGTCATAATTTAAATTCCATCATGCAGTCAAAGACTAGGACACAATGGTCACTGGCTCCTAGAGGTATTTCATGTTCCAAATTCTCGATGTTTACTACATTCTGGGTGTAGGGATTCCTTGTTTCCCAAATTTAAATTTTTAAATTTTGCCCCGAGGGGCGAGTTTATTGGGCAGCGCCACTCATCTTGTGAGTGAACATACCGCCATAGCAGAATGTACAACACTCCCCAATAGGAAGAAAACCCGCTGGGTTGTTCACCCAACTTATCTCTCCATGATTTAGGTCCCCCATGACCAGCAGTTTTGCTCTCATTCTATGAGCTATTGTTGCTGCCCTCTGCAGTTTATATACATATGTGTGTGTGTGTGTGTGTGTGTGTGTGTGTGTGTGTGTGTGTGTGTGTGTGTGTGTGTGTGTGTGTGTGTGTGTGTGTGTGCGCGCGCGCGCGCGTGTGTGCGCGCGTGCGTGTGTGTGTGTGTGTGCATGTGCGTGTGTGCGTGTAGTTACCTAAGTGTAGTTACCGGTTGAGAGCTAAGTTCGTGGTGTCCTGTCTTCCCATTACTCTTTGTCGTATAACACTTTGAAACTACTGACGGTTTTGCCTGTGTGAGACAGCCTTGATGTTATAGCAGTGGCAGAGACGAAACTACAAATAAACGAAACAAAAGTAAGGGAGAAATCTGATAAATCGGGCTGATTTATATATCAAGTCTACGTGCACGGCGACTAACAGCCTGGTCAGGAACTCGACCCCTGGGACATTAATCAGTCTAGCTCTTTAGTACTGTCTCCTTCAAATCACAGTTGATTTTGTTCGAAAACAAATTCGGAAAGGGATTTAATTCTTATGTTATTTGCTCTTTTACCCAGCCCGTCCTCATACCAACAGCCAGAGGCTGGTTAATCAACCTGCCGAAACCCGTTTTTACGAATGATAAACAATCTATACAAGACTTCCAAATGATTGGATTCGAACCTTTCTCAAGTAGTACTATGCTCTCTTCATGGGTTCAAATCGCACCTCTCTGACTGCTTCACCCACATATTATATATACAAATTATTTCCAACACGACCAGATTACTAACCAACCTATACCAGTCCTAACCATACACAAAACTATATAATATACATTATTATTAACATATATCTGAGAACACAGTTTTGGGTTACACATCTTGGAGGATCATAGACTGCTGGGTAGTTAGGGAAGCTTGACTCCATCCATATCACTGAACATAATGAGGTTGCAATAAGTACAAATATGACTTACTCCGCAGCTAATTAGTCAATATTTAATTTAGTGAAGGTGAAGCCATCCCTGAAGATGAGCCGCGAGCCGAGCAAAGACCACACCACGTGTGGAAGACTGGCACCAGTTGTGGGGGGCTTGGGCTCGCCTCCAGCTTCTCAGCGAGCTCAATGCTCATCATTATTCACTCATCTCGCTCGAGAATTCACTCAACTCGCTGCAGTACCTATCCGGCTTCCTCCAGCACTCATTCAGCTTGCTCCAGCACTCATCCAGCTTGCTCCAGCACTCATCCAGCTTGCTCCAGCACTCATCCAGCTTGCTCCAGAACTCATCCAGCTTGCTCCAGCACTCATCCAGCTTGCTCCAGCACTCATTCAGCTTGTTCCAGAACTCACTCAGCGCACTCCAGTACTCAGCTCGCTCATGCACCCACTCAGCTCGCTCCAGAACTCAGCTCACTCCAGAACTCAGCTCACTCCAGAACTCACTCAGCTCGCTCCAGAACTCAGCTGACTCAAGCACCCACTCAGCTCACTCCAGCACCCCACTCAGCTCGCTCCATTACTCAGCTCGCTCCAGAACTCACTCAGCTCGCTCCAGAACTCAGTTCGCTCCAGCACCCACTCAGTTCACTCCAGCACCCACTCAGCTCACTCCAGAACTCAGCTCACTCCAGCACCCACTCAGCTCGCTCCAGCACCCACTCAGCTCACTCCAACACCCACTCAGCTCACTCCAGAACTCAGCTCACTCCAGAACTCAGCTCACTCCTGCACCCACTCAGCTCACTCCAGCACCCACTCAGCTCACTCCAGCTCCCACTCAGCTTACTCCAGCACCCACTCAGTTCACTCCAGCACCCACTCAGCTCACTCCAGCACCCACTCAGCTCACTCCAGCACCCACTCAGCTCACTCCAGAACTCAGCTCACTCCAGCACCCACTCAGCTCACTCCAGCACCCACTCAGCTCACTCCTGCACCCACTCAGCTCACTTCAGCACCCACTCAGCTCACTCCAGCCCCCACTCAGCTCACTCCAGCACCCACTCAGCTCACTCCAGCACCCACTCAGCTCACTCCAGCACCCACTCAGCTCACTCCAGCACCCACTAAGCTCACTCCAGCACCCACTAAGCTCACTCCAGCACCCACTCAGCTCACTCCAGCACCCACTCAGCTCACTCCAGCACCCACTAAGCTCACTCCAGCACCCACTAAGCTCACTCCAGCACCCACTAAGCTCACTCCAGCACCCACTCAGCTCACTCCAGCACCCACTCAGCTCACTCCAGCACCCACTCAGCTCACTCCAGCACCCACTAAGCTCACTCCAGCACCCACTAAGCTCACTCCAGCACCCACTCAGCTCACTCCAGCACCCACTAAGCTCACTCCAGCACCCACTCAGCTCGCTCCAGTACTCACGTCTTATTTAAGAACTCATGGTCAAACTTTCTTAAACTTTCTGAACTGCAATAATGTCCAGAGAGGAAATTACCATTAGAGAGAGGAGAGTATGAGGGAGAAGAGTATGAGGGAGAAGAGTATGAGGGAGAAGAGTATGAGGGAGGAGAGTATGAGGGAGAAGAGTATGAGGGAGAAGAGTATGAGGGAGGAGAGTATGAGGGAGAAGAGTATGAGGGAGGAGAGTATGAGGGAGGAGAGTATGAGGGAGGAGAGTATGAGGGAGGAGAGTATGAGGGAGGAGAGTATGAGGGAGAAGAGTATGAGGGAGAAGAGTATGAGGGAGGAGAGTATGAGGGAGAGGGCAGGAGGCGGAGATGATGAGAGAGTATGAGTATAAGTAAGTCATGAGACGCACATGAGGGGGGAAAGGGTATGAAACAGATGAAGGGAGATGATATAAGGTAGATATGAGAAGACAGGGTATGAGGCGTAGAAGATGAAATGGGTTATGAGGTAGAAATAAGACAATATGAGGGGGGATATGAGGCATAAAAGGCAAGATGAATCTACTTTTGAAGACTAATATTCTATTAATTTCAATAGTGTCCCCCGCCTCGTATAGCACCAACTGGGTAGTGTAGAGCGGCGTCCCTAACACACAGCTGAGGCCAGATTCACGAAGCGGTTACGCAAGCACTTACGAACCTGTACATCTTTCCTCACTCTAATAGTTAATAAGCTCCGAAGCATCAGGAGGCTGTTTCTAACAATAACAACAGTTGATTGGGAAGTTTTCATGCTTGTAAACTGTTTGGTAAATGAAACCAAAGCCGTCAAATATTAAGGAATGATTAACACGTTCGTAAGTGCTTGCGTAACTGCTTCGTGAATCTGGCCCCTGGTCCTTGCCCGTCTCTGTGATCACCTGCACCCCCCCCCCCTCACCCTCTGGTGTCTGTTGCCAGGCTGCTCTTCACGGCGCCTTATACTCTCATCTTATATTTGAAACTCATTTACTGTTTATCAACTCTGTTTACTAGGCTGGGTTGGCAATCTGTCCGCACAATTAATATTCCGTCTTTTTTTTAACGCAGACGACAATCACCGTCAATATTGCGGTGCTGTAATGAGCATCTGTCTTGTGTGTTAGACGGTGGCCAAGGTTCGCAGAACTAGACACAATCACTCCCCTAAGTGGTATTTGTCACATCGTCAGAACTAGTTATCGAGTCGCTTAATACAATCTTTCGTGATAGAGAGGTGTATATATATATATATATATATATATATATATATATATATATATATATATATATATATATATATATATATATATATATATATATATATATATACAACTTTAGAACACTTTCCCACCAGGAGACTCGAACCCTAGCAAACCCTAATATATATATATATATATATATATATATATATATATATATATATATATATATATATATATATATATATATATATATATATATATTAGTATATTTTGGTAGCAGTCTTTCCTGTAGACATATTTTATTAAATATGACCGAAAAAGTAAGATTAATAATTCTAACACGAATTTTCTCAATCTTTCGTACATTATGCTTCACTGTTGGAGGTAAATCAAAAATCACTTCTCCAAAATTCATTTTTATTTCTAGTCTGACGCGACACGGGCGCGTTTCGTAAAACTTATTACATTTTCAAAGACTTCACAAATACACAACTGATTAGAACTTGCATTTCCCTGATTTTATATCTACATTTGAGTGAGGTGGGAAGGGTGATGTGGCATTACATTTGAGTGAGGTGGGAAGGATGATGTGGCATTAGAGGATATTAATAGGGTATTAAAAGTATCAACACAAGACAGAACACGAAACAATGGATATTGAATAGAAGTGTTTGTAGAAAGCCTATTGGTCCATATTTCTTGATGCTTCTATATTGGAGCGGAGTCTTGAGGTGGGTAGAATATAGTTGTGCAATAATTGGCTGTTGATTGCTGGTGTTGACTTCTTGATGTGTAGTGCCTCGCAAACGTCAAGCCGCCTGCTATCGCTGTATCTATCGATGATTTCTGTGTTGTTTACTAGGATTTCTCTGGCGATGGTTTGGTTATGGGAAGAGATTATATGTTCCTTAATGGAGCCCTGTTGTTTATGCATCGTTAAACGCCTAGAAAGAGATGTTGTTGTCTTGCCTATATACTGGGTTTTTTGGAGCTTACAGTCCCCAAGTGGGCATTTGAAGGCATAGACGACGTTAGTCTCTTTTAAAGCGTTCTGTTTCGTGTCTGGAGAGTTTCTCATGAGTAGGCTGGCCGTTTTTCTGGTTTTATAGTAAATCGTCAGTTGTATCCTCTGATTTTTGTCTGTAGGGATAACGTTTCTATTAACAATATCTTTCAGGACCCTTTCCTCTGTTTTATGAGCTGTGGAAAAGAAGTTCCTGTAAAATAGTCTAATAGGGGGTATAGGTGTTGTGTTAGTTGTCTCTTCGGAGGTTGCATGGCTTTTCACTTTCCTTCTTATGATGTCTTCGATGAAACCATTGGAGAAGCCGTTATTGACTAGAACCTGCCTTACCCTACAGAGTTCTTCGTCGACTTGCTTCCATTCTGAGCTGTGGCTGAGAGCACGGTCGACGTATGCGTTAACAACACTCCTCTTGTACCTGTCAGGGCAGTCGCTGTTGGCATTTAGGCACATTCCTATGTTTGTTTCCTTTGTGTAGACTGCAGTGTGGAAACCTCCGCCCTTTTCCATGACTGTTACATCTAGAAAAGGCAGCTTCCCATCCTTTTCCGTCTCGTAAGTGAAACGCAGCACGGAACTCTGCTCAAATGCCTCCTTCAGCTCCTGCAGATGTCTGACATCAGGTACCTGTGTAAAAATGTCGTCAACATACCTGCAGTATATGGCCGGTTTCAAGTTCATGTCGACTAAGACTTTTTGCTCGATGGTACCCATGTAGAAGTTTGCAAACAGGACACCTAGGGGAGAACCCATAGCGACCCCATCTACTTGCTTATACATATGCCCATCCGGGCTCAAGAAGGGTGCCTCTTTAGTACAAGCTTGGAGTAGTTTCCTCAGAATACTTTCTGGCATGTCAAGAGGAGTACAGGCTGGATCACGATACACTCTGTCGGTTATCATTCCGATTGTCTCGTCCACAGGTACGTTGGTAAACATTGGATTCTCGTTGGACGTAGAATCGCTGTTTACCAACGTACCTGTGGACGAGACAATCGGAATGATAACCGACAGAGTGTATCGTGATCCAGCCTGTACTCCTCTTGACATGCCAGAAAGTATTCTGAGGAAACTACTCCAAGCTTGTACTAAAGAGGCACCCTTCTTGAGCCCGGATGGGCATATGTATAAGCAAGTAGATGGGGTCGCTATGGGTTCTCCCCTAGGTGTCCTGTTTGCAAACTTCTACATGGGTACCATCGAGCAAAAAGTCTTAGTCGACATGAACTTGAAACCGGCCATATACTGCAGGTATGTTGACGACATTTTTACACAGGTACCTGATGTCAGACATCTGCAGGAGCTGAAGGAGGCATTTGAGCAGAGTTCCGTGCTGCGTTTCACTTACGAGACGGAAAAGGATGGGAAGCTGCCTTTTCTAGATGTAACAGTCATGGAAAAGGGCGGAGGTTTCCACACTGCAGTCTACACAAAGGAAACAAACATAGGAATGTGCCTAAATGCCAACAGCGACTGCCCTGACAGGTACAAGAGGAGTGTTGTTAACGCATACGTCGACCGTGCTCTCAGCCACAGCTCAGAATGGAAGCAAGTCGACGAAGAACTCTGTAGGGTAAGGCAGGTTCTAGTCAATAACGGCTTCTCCAATGGTTTCATCGAAGACATCATAAGAAGGAAAGTGAAAAGCCATGCAACCTCCGAAGAGACAACTAACACAACACCTATACCCCCTATTAGACTATTTTACAGGAACTTCTTTTCCACAGCTCATAAAACAGAGGAAAGGGTCCTGAAAGATATTGTTAATAGAAACGTTATCCCTACAGACAAAAATCAGAGGATACAACTGACGATTTACTATAAAACCAGAAAAACGGCCAGCCTACTCATGAGAAACTCTCCAGACACGAAACAGAACGCTTTAAAAGAGACTAACGTCGTCTATGCCTTCAAATGCCCACTTGGGGACTGTAAGCTCCAAAAAACCCAGTATATAGGCAAGACAACAACATCTCTTTCTAGGCGTTTAACGATGCATAAACAACAGGGCTCCATTAAGGAACATATAATCTCTTCCCATAACCAAACCATCGCCAGAGAAATCCTAGTAAACAACACAGAAATCATCGATAGATACAGCGATAGCAGGCGGCTTGACGTTTGCGAGGCACTACACATCAAGAAGTCAACACCAGCAATCAACAGCCAATTATTGCACAACTATATTCTACCCACCTCAAGACTCCGCTCCAATATAGAAGCATCAAGAAATATGGACCAATAGGCTTTCTACAAACACTTCTATTCAATATCCATTGTTTCGTGTTCTGTCTTGTGTTGATACTTTTAATACCCTATTAATATCCTCTAATGCCACATCATCCTTCCCACCTCACTCAAATGTAATGCCACATCACCCTTCCCACCTCACTCAAATGTAGATATAAAATCAGGGAAATGCAAGTTCTAATCAGTTGTGTATTTGTGAAGTCTTTGAAAATGTAATAAGTTTTACGAAACGCGCCCGTGTCGCGTCAGACTAGAAATAAAAATGAATTTTGGAGAAGTGATTTTTGATTTACCTCCAACAGTGAAGCATAATGTACGAAAGATTGAGAAAATTCGTGTTAGAATTATTAATCTTACTTTTTCGGTCATATTTAATAAAATATATATATATATATATTAATATTAGCTTATATTATGATTGCATTTTTAGATGTAGGATGGGTTAGGGTTGGTGTTTTGGGTCATTTGGAAGTTATGTATACATGCAGTACCTGTAGGAAGTATTTAGAGGTGAGGGAGGGAGTAGGTGAGGGAGGGAGTAGGTGAGGGGGAAACAGTAAATAAGGATGGGGGCGCAAGAGGTGAGAGAAGGAGGGAAATAAATGAGAGAGAGGGGACGTACCTCCTCTTTTACTTTCCTCTTGCTTCTTCCCGCTTCCTCATCATCTTCATTCACCTCTCATGTCACCTTCCATGACATAATATTCGCACGTTGTCTTCCATTTCCTCGTGTTTCCCCTTAATCTGCCCTCTTCTGTATCCTTCATCCCCCCCTCCCTCCTCCACCCTCCTCTTTTCTCCCTCTCCCCTCACTTCTCTCACACACTCCCTGGAGCAATGCCAGTTCCGTTTGGTGATGGAGGAACCCTTTGCTCGACCAAGTCGGTGGGTCGGGCCGACGCCCGCGAAGGGGAAGGGGGCAAGAGACCTTTGTTTCGCTGCGTTCCCGGTGGCCAAATATTGCCTCGAATATATCCTCCCCTTCCCTCGCCTACATGACCTTAGCTTCACCCATCGAATATAACCTCTCCCTTCTCCCTGTGGTATATTGCCACCCCATCCTCCCCGTCGAATGTCACTTCCACCTCTATAGTTGAATATACCTCCTCTTCTGTAGCATCTTGCACCTCCTGTCATATATGATCTACCCACTGATTATAACTTTCGCCTTATTAGTATAATAACTTGTTAGTATATCTTCTTTGTCTTCAATGACGAAGTAATCGGGCTGCACACAGGCGCTGGAAGCCCCCACCAACACTAAGGAAGCATGTACTCAAAGAATGCTTCCAGGCGGTCTACAACCCGGAGCCTCACCCGCCATTTGATCTAAAAGTCACAAGGAGAACAAACACAGGCTGGAACAAGAGGTAACACCCAAGGGGGTAATGGAACACAAGGAGCCACAACCTTCAACACACACATACTAAAACAACCAGCTGGGGCATTACTCAAACTCCTTGTTTTATTATTCAACTCGCAACAGGGAAAAGGGAGATCAGGCAATGATGCAAATTTGGGGAATCTGAGGGAGATACCAACGTTCAGAGTCAATGGTAAAAACACCAAAATCATCAGATGGTTCAATGAGTCTGCTTTTTTCAGATTCGTGGTTTTTCCTCAACAAAAGTTGACAAAAATAACTGGTATAAGACAGAGGGAGAGGAGGACACAGCGGGGACATGGCTCCTGTAGATGGGGGTAAACTGAATATGAGACGTCACTCACAGCAACAGTGTGAGACGTCACTCACAGCAACAGTGTGAGACGCCACTCACAGCAACAGTGTGAGACGCCACTCACAGCAACAGTGTGAGACGCCACTCACAGCAACAGTGTGAGACGCCACTCACAGCAACAGTGTGAGACGTCACTCACAGCAACAGTGTGAGACGCCACTCACAGCAACAGTGTGAGACGTCACTCACAGCAACAGTGTGAGACGTCACTCACAGCAACAGTGTGAGACGTCACTCACAGCAACAGTGTGAGACGCCACTCACAGCAACAGTGTGAGACGTCACTCACAGCAACAGTGTGAGACGCCACTCACAGCAACAGTGTGAGACGTCACTCACAGCAACAGTGTGAGACGCCACTCACAGCAACAGTGTGGAGATGGCATGCCGCTGAGGGGAAGGGAATTTTCAGGTGAAAGCGCCAAGTCTTTAGGGGGTCAGGATAAGGATTTGGAATGTGACGGAGGGGAAGGAATGGTGCCCAACCACTTGGACGGTCGGGGAATTGAACGCCGTCTTGCATGAAGCGAGACCGTCGCTCTACCGTCCAGCCTAAGTGGCTGGACTTAGGCATACGGCTGAGGCGAAAGAGTGTCTTATGCATAAGAAAGCGACCAAGTGTCCAGGCTAAACAAACAGACTAGAATGTGTATGATGTAATCAATTAAACATAAAACATTTCAAGAGGTTTTCACTACGGAAGCGGAAGTGTCACAAACTACAAGGACAAACGGCCAACCAGCCAAAAGAATGATAAACATTGACACGTGGCGGCGAAGAAGTGAAGAAGCAGTTAGACGAACTGATTAGAGACAAGAGCACAACACCTTCCACAGTTCCGTGCTAGGATGGTAAAAGCGGCCACCACAGAGGAAGGAGGACCAGTAGGTGAGTACAGCTAGGTGAGTATGCGCATCACCAGGGGGGCCTGGGACCTCTCAAAGACTTGAGGCCTGGAATAAGAGGTCTTGGAACTGAGTGAGTGAAGATCCATAACCTTTTTTCTATTCCCCCTTCCCTCCCTTCTCTCCCTCCCCGTCCCTTCCCTCCCTGTCCCCTCCCTCCCATCTTTGTTGCGCCTTACATCACGAGACCCAAAAGTAAACTAAAACGAACGAACGGAGTCGGGAACAACAACGAGGTTGTTTTAATTTTCATTCTCACTCAGTGTGCCTACTCCCCCCTCCCTCCCCCCTTCCCCCCCTCCCCCCCTCCCTCTCTCTCTCTCTCTCTCTCTCTCTCTCTCTCTCTCTCTCTCTCTCTCTCTCTCTCTCTCTCTCTCCCCCCCCCACACACCCACACACGACACAGAGGTGACGCTTCAACCATCGGTTTTTCTTACGGAAAAGAAAAAATATCGAAGAGTTCTTATTGGATGCAATTTTAAGTCTGTGTCCCATGATGCCAGAGGTGTGATTGTTGGTCTGGCACTCCCCCCCCCCCTGATGCCAGAGGTGTGATTGTTGGTCTGGCACTCCCCCCCCCCTGATGCCAGAGGTGTGATTGTTGGCCTGGCACTCCCCCCCCCTGATGCCAGAGGTGTGATTGTTGGTCTGGCACTCCCCCCCCCCTGATGCCAGAGGTGTGATTGTTGGTCTGGCACTCCCCCCCCCCCTGATGCCAGAGGTGTGATTGTTGGTCTGGCACTCCCCCCCCCTGATGCCAGAGGTGTGATTGTTGGTCTGGCACTTCCCCCCCTGATGCCAGAGGTGTGATTGTCAATATGTGTCCCCAGGTGTAAAGCAGTGATTGTCAATATGTGTTCCCAGGTGTGAGAGCAGTGATTGTCAATATGTGTCCCCAGGTGTGAGAGCAGTGATTGGTAATATGTATCCCCAGGTGTGAGAGCAGTGATTGTTAATGTGTCCCCAGGTGTGAGAGCAGTGATTGGTAATATGTATCCCCAGGTGTGAGAGCAGTGATTGTTAATATGTGTCCCCAGGTGTGAGAGCAGTGATTGTTAATGTGTCCCCAGGTGTGAGAGCAGTGATTGTTAATATGTGTCCCCAGGTGTGAGAGCAGTGATTGTTAATATGTGTCCCCAGGTGTGAGAGCAGTGATTGTTAATATGTGTCCCCAGGTGTGAGAGCAGTGATTGCTAATATGTGTACTCACCTATTTGTACTCACCTATTTGTGCTTGGGGGGATTGAGCTTTGGCTCCTTGGTCCCGCCTCTCAACTGTCAATCAACTGGTGTACAGATTCCTGAGCCTACTGGGCTCTATCATATCTACATTTAAAACTGTGTATGGAGTCTGCCTCCACCACATCACTGCCTAGTGCATTCCATCCGTTAACTAATCTGACACTGAAAAAGTTCCTTCTAACGTCTCTGTGGCTCATGTGGGTACTCAGTTTCCACCTGTGTCCCCTTGTTCGCGTCCCACCAGTGTTGAATAGTTTATCCTTGTTTACCCGGTCGATTCCTCTGAGGATTTTGTAGGTTGTGATCATGTCTCCCCTTACTCTTCTGTCTTCCAGTGTCGTAAGGTGCATTTCCCGCAGCCTTTCCTCGTAACTCATGCCTCTTAGTTCTGGGACTAGTCTAGTGGCATACCTTTGGACTTTTTCCAACTTCGTCTTGTGCTTGACAAGGTACGGGCTCCATGCTGGGGCCGCATACTCCAGGATTGGTCTTACATATGTTGTGTACAAGATTCTGAATGATTCCTTACACAGGTTCCTGAACGCTGTTCTGATGTTAGCCAGCCTCGCATATGCCGCAGACGTTATTCTTTTTATGTGGGCTTCAGGAAACAGGTTTGGTGTGATATCAACTCCTAGATCTTTCTCTCTGTTCATTTCATTAAGTACTTCATCTCCTATTCTGTATCCTGTGTTTGGCCTCCTATTTCCACTGCCTAGTTTCATTACTTTGCATTTACTCGGGTTGAACTTCAACAGCCATTTGTTGGACCATTCACTCAGTCTGTCTAGGTCATCTTGTAGCCTCCTACTATCGTCCTCAGTTTCAATCCTCCTCATAATTTTTGCATCATCGGCAAACATTGAGAGAAACGATTCTATACCCTCTGGAAGATCATTTACATATATCAGAAACAGTATAGGTCCAAGGACTGACCCCTGGGGTACTCCACTCGTAACGTCTCGCCAATCTGAGACCTCACCCCTCACACTGACTCGTTGTCTCCTGTTACTTAGGTACTCCTGTATCCAACGGAGTACCTTCCCTTTCACTCCAGCCTGCATCTCCAGTTTTTTCACTAGCCTCTTGTGTGGCACTGTATCAAAGGCTTTCTGACAATCCAAAAATATGCAGTCTGCCCACCCTTCTCTTTCTTGCCTTATTTTTGTTGCCTGGTCATAGAATTCAAGTAAACTTATTTTTGTTGCCTGGTCATAGAATTCAAGTAACCCTGTGAGGCAGGACTTGCCATCCCTGAATCCATGTTGATGCTGTGTTACAAAGTTCTTTCGCTCCAGGTGCTCCACTAGCTTTCTTCGCACAATCTTCTCCATCATCTTGCATGGTATGCAGGTTAGGGACACTGGTCTGTAATTCAGTGCCTCCTGTCTATCCCATTTCTTGTATATCGGGACTACGTTAGCTGCTTTCCAAATTTCTGGCAGTTCCCCTGTTGCCAGTGATTTTTTATACACCATGGAGAGCGGTCACTGGTCTGGGACACTGGTCTGTAATTCAGTGCCTCCTGTCTATCCCATTTCTTGTATATCGGGACTACGTTAGCTGCTTTCCAAATTTCTGGCAGTTCCCCTGTTGCCAGTGATTTGTTATACACCATGGAGAGCGGGAGGCACAGTTCTTCTGCTCCTTCCTTTAGTATCCAAGGGGAGATTCCATCTGGGCCTATAGCCTTTGTCACATCCAACTCTAGTAAACACTTCCTTACTTCCCCGCTGGTAATCTCAAACTCTTCCAGTGGTTCCTGGTTAGCTATTCCGTCTCTTATCTCTGGGATTTCTCCTTGCTCTAAGGTGAAGACCTCTTGGAATTTCTTATTCAGTTCCTCACACACTTCCTTGTCGTTTGTAGTGAATCCTTCTGCCCCTATCCTTAATTTCATAACCTGTTCCTTTACTGTTGTTTTTCTCCTGATGTGGCTATGCAGCAATTTAGGCTGACTCTTTGCCTTGCTTGCGATGTCATTTTCGTATTGTCTTTCTGCCTCTCTTCTTTCTGACATATTCATTCCTGGCATTCTGGTATCTTTCTCTGCTCTCCAGTGTCCTGTTATTCCTATAGTTTCTCCATGCCCTTTTACTTTGCTGCTTAGCTAGCCTACATCTCTGATTAAACCATGGGTTTCTCATCTTCATTTCACTGTTTTCCTTTTGGACTGGGACAAACTTGTTTGCTGCGTCCTTGCATTTTTGCGTGATGTATTCCATCATATCTTGGGCCGTCTTTTCCCTGAGCTCTGTTTCCCATGCTATATCTGCTAGGCATTTTCTTATCTCCTCATAGTTTCCCTTTCGGTATGCTAACCTTTTGGTTTCGGTATCCCTCCTCGAGTTCAATAACCCTTCTTCAATCAGGTACTCAAACACCAATACACTGTGGGCGCTCATTCCTACTGGGTCCTCAAAACTGATTTCTCTTATGTCAGAGTCGTTCTGGGTGAAAACCAGGTCGAGTCTCGCTGGTTCGTCATTTCCTCTCATCCTTGTGGGTTCTCTGACATGCTGGGTTAAGAAGTTTCTAGTCGCCACCTCCAGTAGTTTGGCTCTCCACGTATCCTCGCCTCCATGCGGTTCCTTGTTCTCCCAATCAATCCTGCCGTGATTGAAGTCCCCCATGATGAGCAGGTGGGATCTATTTCTACAGGCAGAAGAGGCTGCCCTCTCAATTATAGTGTTAACTGCCATGTTGTTGCTTTCATACTCTTGACTAGGTCTTCTGTCATCTCCAGGTGTCCTCAGGTGTGAGAGCAGTGATTGTTAATATGTGTCCCCCAGGTGTGAGATGTGTATGTATATACTCCTTGTGGCTGCCGGATCGAGCTGCTAGCTCTTGGACTCCGCCTTTCGATTGTCTCCTGTACTGACTCTCGATCTATTTTCCTCTATCATATCAACTACACATTTCTCTCTCTAACACACACACATCCCCAGGATGCAGACCCCCATCAGCTGTCTAACTTACAGGTACCTATTTACTGCTAGGTGGACAGGTGCATTAGGTGAAAGAAACCCCCAATCACATATGTTTCTGGCACCGGAATCGAACCCGGGCACTTAGGTCTCTTAGCGCTGAGCCACACCACGCGGGCCACACCTCCCGGGCCACACCACGCGAGCCACACCTCCCGGACCACACCACGCGGGCCACACCTCCCGGACCACACCACGCGAGCCACACCTCCCGGGCCACACCACGTGAGCCACACCTCCCGGGCCACACCTCCCGGGCCACAGCTCCTGGACCACACCACGCGGGCCACACTTTCCGGGCCACACCACGCGGGCCACACCTCCCAGGCCACACCACGCGAGCCACACCTCCCGGGCCACACCACGCGAGCCACACCTCCCGGGCCACACCACGCGAGCCACACCTCCCGGGCCACACCACGCGGGCCACACCTCCCGGACCACACCACGCGGGCCACACCTCCCGGGCCACACCACGCGGGCCACACCTCCCGGGCCACACCTCCCGGACCACACCACGCGGGCCACACCTCTCGGACCACACCATGTGGGTCACACCACGCGGGCCACACCTCCCGGACCACACCTCCCGGGCCACACCTCCCGGGCCACACCTCCCGGACCACACCTCCCGGGCCACACCACGCGGGCCACACCTCCCGGGCCACACCACGCGGGCCACACCACCCGGACCACACCACGCGGGCCACACCACCCGGACCACACCACGTGGGCCACACCTCCCGGACCACACCACGCGGGCCACACCTCCCGAACCACACCTCCCGGGCCACACCTCCCGGGCCACACCTCCCGGACCACACCACGCGGGCCACACCTCCCGGTCCACACCACGCGGGCCACACCACGCGGACCACACCTCCCGGACCACACCTCCCGGACCACACTACGCGGGCCACACCTCCCGGACCACACCTCACGGGCCACACCTCCCGGGCCACACCTCCCGGGCCACACCTCCCGGGCCACACCTCCTTGACCACACCACGCGGGCCACACCTCCCGGGCCACACCACGCGGGCCACACCACGCGGGCCACACCTCCCGGGCCACACCACGCGGGTCACACCACGCGGGCCACACCTCCCGGGCCACACCTCCTGGACCACACCACGCGGGCCACACCTCCCGGGCCACACCTCCCGGACCACACTTCCCGGGCCACACCTCCCGGGCCACACCTCCCGGGCCACACCACCAACACAACCTCTGGGGCTCCACAGACACAAGACACTCGACAAATCACATGTATGACAGCAGTCAGAAAAATATAAAAGACTCCGACGTCAAGACAAAGTAAAAAAAAAATATTAACAATAAAAAATGCTTCCATTTTGGTGGTCAAAGAGGTAGGGAGGAGGTTGGTGGAGGAGGTTCATAAGATAATGGCGGCGATGTGGAGGCGCTGAGCGGCGGGCCGCGGCTCGCACAAAGAACCCCGCACAGGGGTAATTCTCGCAGGGAATATTAGTCTTCCCCCTTTTGAGACGACAAAGGCTCCAGGTCTGGAAATAGTTGAATGTGCGTTCATACACAGGGGGGGGGGAGGGGATACATAGGGGGGGGGCGATACACCCTCCATCCTCTCTCTCTCTCTCTCTCTCAGCCCCCTCCCTCCTGCCTATCCACAGTCCACAAGCTCCCAATCTCCGGGATACTAGCCCGTCATCCACTGGCCCCAGAAGTCACTAGTCAGGTCAGGCTTGGTGAGACTCAAATGACGAGCCGAGGAGGGTAGAGCCGGGCCCCGGAGCTGTGATCAGACTGTCGACCACATCAAAGGTGGTGGTGGTGCGATGGTCGCGCTCTTGGCGGGCAAAATAGCTGGCCTCCTAGTTAGGTGATTAGCTTCATACTTCGCTAGCTGATTAATTAGCTGCTAGTTAATCCTTCTAATTTTGTATTGGATATTTAGTTAGCTAGCTTGCTAATTTGTCTGGTTAGCAGACTGCTTAACTGGGTACCGACAGGTTTCCTTTTAGTCAATATATTGCTTATGAATAAATGCATATGTGACATACTAATTTATTGTGAATATTTGAATTTACCTTGAAATGCTGAATAGAAAACCACAACCTAACTTAACCTTCTTAGTATGTTAAGATATTACAATTAGTACTGAACCTATACCTATACTGATATTACAGTTTTATAAAAATAATAAAACAAAACTAAAATATTTAAATAAATTGTAAAGTAACTCAGGATATTGTCAAATTTTATATAAAATCTCTATTGTTTAATAAAACTGAGAGAAAAAGTTAATGCCTTGAAAAAAATATGGTTTGGAATATGTCTCATATGTACTTATTTATAAGCAAAATAGTGACTAAGCAATAAGCCACATATGTGCTGTCTTATGCGAGAGAAGATTGCACAACAGCGGGCAGCAGCAGGGGGTCAGAGAGCACTTCTGGAGGCCACCCCCGTGAACCCCCTAGTCTTCAGCAGCCAGGCCTCCGGGGCTTACGGTGGGAAGGTGGCGAGTACTGGAGTATGCAGGAGTGGGAGGCGCGGCTCCAGGGCCATGGCTGCACCTAATCTGGAACACAATGAAGGTAATATCGTCGTTCCAGGAAATTACTAAAGGCTTTGTTGGAGAAAAGTCATCTGTGTGCCCTCAGGAGTTCTTGCTTACGGAGGGGGGGGGGGGAGTGTGTGGGAGAGGTAGATGAGTGAGGGGGGAGAGAGGTGGGCGAGTGAAGGAGAGTGTAAGTCAAGAGGGGCGAGTGAGACAGAGGAAAGGAAGAGTCTACTGGTGTTATTCCTTAACACTAGTAAACTCTAGACGGAAGTTTACTGGTGTGAGGTGAGGAACCCCCAGGGGAGGGGGAGGTTTACCACAGTGTAGAGCCCAATACGAGAGTGTATCAGTATGAAAAAAACGATTCAAGGCTGGGGTTAAACTACATATTGTACTGCCTGCCATGTATACCTTGGTAGGTACTGCCTGCCATGTATACCCTGGTAGGTACTGCCTGCCATGTATACCCTGGTAGGTACTGCCTGCCATGTATACCCTGGTAGGTACTGCCTGCCATGTATACCCTGGTAGGTACTGCCTGCCATGTATACCCTGGTAGGTACTGCCTGCCATGTATACCCTGGTAGGTACTGCCTGCCATGTATACCCTGGTAGGTACTGCCTGCCATGTATACCCTGGTAGGTACTGCCTGCCATGTATACCCTGGTAGGTACTGCCTGCCATGTATACCCTGGTAGGTACTGCCTGCCATGTATACCCTGGTAGGTACTGCCTGCCATGTATACCCTGGTAGGTACTGCCTGCCATGTATACCCTGGTAGGTACTGCCTGCCATGTATACCCTGGTAGGTACTGCCTGCCATGTATACCCTGGTAGGTACTGCCTGCCATGTATACCCTGGTAGGTACTGCCGGCCATGTATACCCTGGTAGGTACTGCCGGCCATGTATACCCTGGTAGGTACTGCCGGCCATGTATACCCTGGTAGGTACTGCCTGCCATGTATACCCTGGTAGGTACTGCCTGCCATGTATACCCTGGTAGGTACTGCCGGCCATGTATACCCTGGTAGGTACTGCCTGCCATGGCTCCACAAGAGTATGTACTCAGCTCCACAAGGGTATGTACTCAGCTCCACAAGGGTATGTACTCAGCTCCACAAAGGTATGTACTCAGCTCCACAAGAGTATGTACTCAGCTCCACAAGGGTATGTACTCAGCTCCACAAGAGTATGTACTCAGCTCCACAAGGGTATGTACTGAGCTCCACAAGAGTATGTACTCAGCTCCACAAAGGTATGTACTCAGCTCCACAAGAGTATGTACTCAGCTCCACAAGAGTATGTACTCAGCTCCACAAGGGTATGTACTCAGCTCCACAAGAGTATGTACTCAGCTCCACAAGGGTATGTACTCAGCTCCACAAGAGTATGTACTCAGCTCCACAAGAGTATGTACTCAGCTCCACAAGAGTATGTACTCAGCTCCACAAGGGTATGTACTCAGCTCCACAAGGGTATGTACTCAGCTCCACAAGAGTATGTACTCAGCTCCACAAGGGTATGTACTCAGCTCCACAAGAGTATGTACTCAGCTCCACAAGGGTATGTACTCAGCTCCACAAGAGTATGTACTCAGCTCCACAAGAGTATGTACTGAGCTCCACAAGAGTATGTACTCAGCTCCACAAAGGTATGTACTCAGCTCCACAAGAGTATGTACTCAGCTCCACAAAGGTATGTACTCAGCTCCACAAGAGTATGTACTCAGCTCCACAAGGGTATGTACTCAGCTCCACAAAGGTATGTACTCAGCTCCACAAGAGTATGTACTCAGCTCCACAAGGGTATGTACTCAGCTCCACAAGAGTATGTACTCAGCTCCACAAGGATATGTACTCAGCTCCACAAGAGTATGTACTCAGCTCCACAAGGGTATGTACTCAGCTCCACAAGAGTATGTACTCAGCTCCACAAGGGTATGTACTCAGCTCCACAAGAGTATGTACTCAGCTCCACAAGGGTATGTACTCAGCTCCACAAGAGTATGTACTCAGCTCCACAAGAGTATGTACTCAGCTCCACAAGGGTATGTACTGAGCTCCACAAGAGTATGTACTCAGCTCCCCCCCTCCTACGCACACATACCATCTTATCTTGAGATGATTTCGGAGCTTTAGTGTCCCCGCGGCCCGGTCCTCGACCAGGCCCCCACCCCCAGGAAGCAGCCCGTGACAGCTGACTAACACCCAGGTACCTATTTTACTGCTAGGTAACAGGGACATAGGGTGAAAGAAACTCTGCGCATTGTTTCTCGCCGGCGCCTGGGATCGAACCCAGGACCACAGGATCACAAGTCCAGCGTGCTGTCCGCTCGGCCGACCGGCTCCCATAAAGGAAGCACAGAAGCACACGGAGCATGGTGGGGGATGGCCCTGTGTTATGACACCCACACCCGCCCACCACCCACCACATGTGCCCAGAAGCCTGCACAAGTGACAAGGGGGCAACACCACCAGCTGAGATGTGCCCGAATTTATTTGGTTAAGAGTTGGACAATGGTGAGGCAAACATTGAGGTGTGTTTAATATTGTGGGTGGAGTAGTTGTATGTATATATGTATGTATGTATGAATGTGTATAATATATATTCTCTCTCTCTCTCTCTCTCTCTCTCTCTCTCTCTCTCTCTCTCTCTCTCTCTCTCTCTCTCTCTCTCTCTCTCTCTCTCTCCCTCCCCACCCACACACAGCGTTAACCCCTTGTACACATTTCATAAGGCGTATTGATTGAAGGAAACAAAACGGTGCAGACATAATGGCTGGAGGTTGTGGCCCTGACTTCCTGCGGGGCACAATGGCCGCCGATCCCGGCCACGTGGGCGAGGGGCGCCAGTGATTAACGTTATAATTACTGCCACGGCCACGGAGGGGGTGGAGGGCGGCGTGGGCGTCGTCTACGGCGTGGGCGGCGGGGGCGGCGAGGGCGGCGGGGGCGGCGAGGGCGGCGTCTACAGCGTGGGCGGCGGGGGCGGCGAAAGCGCCTGGAAGGAGGGTGTGTCTGAGGTGGAGATGGGAGGGAGAGGGTGTTACAGGGTGGAGGCCGGAGCCACAGAGTGGACAAGGGTGGAGGTAGCATAAAGGTGGAGGTAGAGAGGATAGAAGAGAATAATAGGTGTGGAAAAAAAAAGAGAGGGAGAGTTTATAGAGACTAGGAAGCTTGTGGGAGGGGATTTTACGAAGTTCTAAAATGTGGAGTGGAGTGACGAGGGTGGAATGGAATGGAAATAGATTTTATGGGTTGGGAGGGGGAGAAGAAACAGAAGACTGGAGGGACGGAGAGAAGCTGCTAAGGGTGGGAAGGGAAGGGGGGAGGAGAATACCATGGAATAGAAGTATTATAAGAAATGTGGGCTGAAGTCTGACTCTAAATGCTGGGGAGTTTGAGCAAGGGGAAGGAAGAGGTCTCGGGTGTGTGGAGAGCGAGAGAGAAAGAGAGAGAGAGAGACAGGAGAGAGAGAGAGAGAGAGAGAGAGAGAGAGAGAGAGAGAGAGAGAGAGAGAGAGAGAGAGAGAGAGAGAGAGAGAGAGAGAGAGAGAGAGAGAGAGAGAGAGACAGGAGAGAGACAGAGAGAGAGACGACTGAAGAAGAGCAACACTGGCCTTGCTCTTGATGGTCAAGAGCAAGGAGAAGAACACCGCCGCCATCATAAAGAGTGGGAACTACAACGTCTGAAGGCCACTGGTGACGAACATAATCCCACTTCTAATTGGAGAAGACTTCGGGGCCTCTTCCAGCAGCAGGAGGGAGGCACACCTACAGCAGATCATTACACTGCTAAGATCCCCTCAAGGATGCCACCCGCCGTACCTGTCTTGAAGCAACTATTTCAGTACACGAGAGAGGACACGCACACTGTTCACCACCTGATGAAGAGTGGCGGTGTTTTCTGGACATCATTCTTGTTGAACCTCTCCGCTATATGAAACATACAAACATGCAATGCATGTTTTGCAAAACATACAATGTGCATTGTATGTTTTGCAAACATACAATGCACATTGCACTGTATGTTTGCTAAACATACAACATGCACATTGTATGTTTAAACTTAGAAACATACAATGTGCTTACAAATGGTTTAGCGGAGCGCCACATTCATGAATGCAAAGTAATAAAGTAGTTTAACACCAAAAAAAAAACGGAATTTTAAATCTGAACAAAAACTTGTATGCAACAGTAACAACAAATACATTGTACGCAAATGACAACAGTTCAAAATGAACATGTACGACTGTTCAATCATTTTTAGTGTTGTGTCCTGAGGCTTGACACCTGTTTTCAATGACAATTTTTGCCATGTCTGGCTGAAATGTCTCTGGTAATTCCCACTTGGATCAGAAATGACAATTAAGAGTTGATCAGTCAGCCTTGTTCACTGAGACGTTTTTGTTGATTTCATGAAGGAAAATAACTGTTCACACACATAGGTAGAACCGAAAGTTCAAACTTTCTCAAGTGTTTAAAGTTTTCAGGAAGGTATGAAAATAAACCATGCGGTATCCTCACTGTAAGACACTTTGCTCCGAGTGCATTTATAATAGTTCTATCTGCAGGCTTTCTTCTGTCTTCGTAACAGTAAAGGTAAATGGTGCAGAGAATAACTCGCTTGCCTCACAGTTGCTTTCCTGTTTCTTTCCTGCTTTTGAAATCAATTAAAAGGTGATAGTTTAAATGATAAAAACGGTCATTTTGACTGTTAAATGACCAAATTACAGCATCCTCTGTGCGGGCCGCAGGTGTACTTCCAAAGGCCTTCAGGTGTGCTTGCAAAGACCTGCAGGTGTCCTTGCAAAGGCCTGCAGGTGTCCTTGCAAAGGCCTGCAGGTGTCCATGCAAAGGCCTGCAGGTGTCCATGCAAAGGCCTGCAGGTGTCCTTGCAAAGGCCTGCAGGTGTCCTTCCAAAGGGTCACATGCCGGACTACTACTCTAAAGGACGTTGTTCTCTCTGGAGTCCAACCTACAAGTCACTCAGCTAGCGTCAGCGTCCTACAAGGTAGTGAGCTTGACCCCGTGTTGTGAAATGTCTTCTTTAATGACCTACAACAAAATGACCAAGCTGAAGCCAGTCATTACTACACTCGAGCCTTTGTTTATTGACAAGAAGAAATGCCAACGGCTTTACGCGTCATCACCCATTATTTACATGGGTGCCTGCCTGCCTGCTGGCGGCACTCTGATAGTGCCACTAGAACAAGCACTCCGGTCAGTGTCACAAGGGTGTTGAACTTGTTGGATAACACCTACAAGATGAAGAGGAAGATTATGCTCAAGGAGGAAGACCCAAGATGAGAAACAGAAAAAGTGAGAGTAGTGATCCAAGGAATGAAACTGGAAGGTGATTGAGAGTCAAATTATATTAAGTAATTATCAGGACAAAGTGCAAGGACAGTATGATTACATAACACCTGGAGTGGACATGAGGAGAGACTAAGAGCTGGGACATGAGGTCAGACTAAGAGCTGGGACATGAGGTCAGACTAAGAGCTGGGACATGAGGTCAGACTAAGAGCTGGGACATGAGGTCAGACTAAGAGCTGGGACATGAGGTCAGACTAAGAGCTGGGACATGAGGTCAGACTAAGAGCTGGGACATGAGGTCAGACTAAGAGCTGGGACATGAGGAGAAAGTATAGTAAGGGTGGCCTGGCCAATCACTGGGAACCTGGGGGAGTGAACACGGACCTGTAAGGAGCCAGACCGTCGCTACACCCACCAATCCAAGACCAATAACGGGAGGGAAAAGGAGACAAAAAATTAAAAAGGAAAATTCGTTGAAGAGAAAAAAATAATTCAAGGACGAAAATGGTAAACAAAAAGGAAGAGTGAAGAGCGAGACTACTGGACAAGTATCAGTAGAAGGTAAAAATACAGAAATAAAGTACCAGGTAATCATAAAATATTAGTAGAAGCCAATAACAATGGGAAAATGTAGTACTTGAAGCCACATGTTGAAGCCTCAACATGTGGCCTCATGGAAGTAAGGGAAGTGGCAAGTGTCACTCGAGGGAAGTGAGGGAATTGCTGAGGTCCACTTCCCCAACAAGAGGGGCAGGAAAGTAGTGGGAGCCAATCACGCCGTGTACCCCTTGCCTCCCCTTGCCTCTTGGTACAACACTTCCCTCTTGCTGCCTCAGGGTACCAGACCTCTCTGGCCCCGGGCTCACGCACCACCCTTGTAGCAGGGGAGGGTACCACCTGGGGCCCGGAAGGGGGGCAGGGCGAATTAAAAGGGAGGTGAAATGGGATAGTGGAGGGACAGGGGCAGGGATTGTTTGAGGGAGTCATGATGGGGTTATTGTTGTTGATGTTTAGTGTGTGTACTCACCTATTTGTACTTGCGGGGGTTGAGCTTTGGCTCTTTGGTCCCGCCTCTCAACTGTCAATCAACTGATGTACAGGTTCCTGAGCCTACTGGGCTCTATCATATCTACACTTGAAACTGTGTATGGAGTTAGCCTCCACCACATCACTGCCTAATGCATTCCATTTGTTAACTCCTCTGACACTGAAAAAGTTATTTTTACTGTCCCTGTGGCTCATGTGGGTTGTGGATGAAGAACAAAAAGCCCAGAGATATCGTTCAGCAAGGTCCTGAAGGTTATCCTGATGTCCTGAACGATGTCGTGCCAGAATGTGTTCTGTGTTTCTCTGTTGACCAGACCACACACTAGAAGGTGAAGGGACGACGATGTTTCGGTCCGTCCTGGACCATTCTCAAGTCTGTTGTGAGAATGGTCCAGGACGGACCGAAATGTCATCGTCCCTTCACCTTCTAGTGTGTGGTCTGGTCAAGTTACTTTAGTCACGTTATTGTGACTCCTCGCCTGCGTCTGTGTTTCTCCCCTCAGCTGACGCATGTTCCAGTACCTGCTATATTGGAACACTTTGGTTCATGCTTTTGTCGCGGAGGTGGAAAATTGGTTCATATTTATATATTACTTGTAACTCTTGCTTAAATACTAAATGCAATTAATACAAAAGTCTTACATTCTAACTGGTAGATTTACATATATGGAATAACATGTAAAGTCACTTGGAAATAGGAAAATTGAAAATAACTGGTCAGTTACGGTAGATAGGATGTCACTGGGATAACTGCACTTAATTGGATAATCACTGATTGGAAAAATTACTTTACTTTTAAAAATAATAAAATCCAACAGCAATGAAGTGAAATTTTAAAAAGGTTTATAAAACTAATTTATTTACTCAACGCATTTGTCAATAAATCAAGCCAAAAACACTATACAATATTGGCCAGCAGCTTTGACCTCACACACCCTCACTCAATACTGAGTTTTACTCACGCAAAATAATGAAACAAGCCTTAACGAGTTTGTAACTCGCTAAACCATAGTTCCGACCGGCTATTATTACCATAGCCTTAACCAACACACAGCCTGTCCTGTCCTCTTAAAAAGAACGTCGTTTTTGGCCGTTTGCCCGTATGGCCGAATTTGGACGTAATTTGAAAATGAAAAAAATATTAAAATAAATTTGGGATTTTTTTTCCACAACAGTAAGTTAAGGGTCCTCTGATAGGTTAGGTGGGCAGGAAATTCTCATAAAGTTTCAAAACGTTATGAAAAACGTGAATTTAAAGCGTCCTCTCATAACCTCTGCGCGTACGCCGGACGACTCAAACAGAAAACGGAACAGAACGTCACTTTTGTGAGTCGATTTCATTTCAAATTACGTCCAAATTTAGCCATAGCGCGCATACCAGCCAAAAGTGACGTTATTTTTAAGAGGACGGGTTGCATATATACACTTCAAGTTAAAAACAAAATATGTCACCTTTCTCCTCCGTCGTAACATTACCTTACTGGACATTTAACATGCTGGTATTTCCACTCAACTGTCTCACCACCCAGACGCCGGGAGTTGGTCGGAAATTCGCTTTGGAAATATTTTGGACCAGTGACATTACAGGTGCGGGGCCGAGACAACCGCACCAGCAGCACGATAACAGTACTTGGTGACACTTGGTGTCTGCTGGAGCGCTGCTGTGTGGGCACAGACGCTGGGAAGGGAAGGGTATTATCAAGGGGAAAGCGCCAAGCCATTCCGACTATATAAGACTTGGAAGGAGTCAGGATAAGAACTTGTCAGGATAAGAACTTGGGATGGGACAGAGGGTGGGAGAGAAGTGTAACTGGTACTACCACGCCGCACTACTCACCTGCTACTCTCTCTCCTCCTCTCACTTGCTTTCACACCCGACACGAGCTCTCTCATTTCATCATAGTTCCTCCTTCATTCAGTATTATGATTTTTTTTCTATTTCTTTCCCCATCTGCCAAACTGGTTCTACCACTAGGTACACAAAGTTCAGTATACAAGCGGTTACTCACTCTAAATACGGCTTTCAATATGAGTGTTGTTTTGTTGAACTCAATAATTACAATTTGATTATTTTTACAGTTAGTTGATCATTTCCCTTTATTATCGTCAGAATACTGATATGATGGTATAGAAAGTTCTGGGTTCCGCCTCCAGTAGCTTATTACATGTTTTTGTCTCTGCCTAAGTCCCTTTTACCCAGTCCATCTCGCCTTGATTGAACTCGCCCAATATTTGAACCTTTTTATTATAATTGTAACAGCACTTGGAGAATATTGCCTCTGCTCAAAGAAATCACAATAACATACTGTATCAATGAGCAAAATCAATAGGAGTTATGAAGAGGATTTAAACCCTGACTACTTAGCTTCAGCAGAAGATACAACACCCTTAGAGGATTCAGTTAAATCCCAGATTGCATTACTTTTGAGCACGTCGTGGCAAAGCGGTGTAGGGCATATGCTTGGGCATAATCCATGTGGGGGTTCGAATCATCCTCATGGCTCCTACTGATTTTCTGAATATTGGTTTTATCTTACTGAAGTGCAGACAGTTCAGTTTTTGTGATCACTATTAGGCCTGGATTGTCTTCATGTGTACATTCTCCGAGTATATTGGACTTGTTTGTGATCTTGTCAACATTTGGGTTTATTTCTCCCAAGCCAACTTCATTCTATTAAGTTTTTTCACTGTGTGTTTGGCTTTAGTGGTGGAAGGTTGGCAGAAGTAGGTGGTGCGGGGGAGAGCTGTGTAGTTGATAAATAATTTATCTGGTGTGGTATAAACACAATTATTAATCTAATCTCTGAGTTAGGCTTACAAAATAGGCTTCAAGTCCCAACAGGAAAAGTTAAACCTAAAGGAAAAAGGCTGCGTGGCCGAGCAGGACCACAGCACATTACAGGAAGGAACACTTCGTCTGTCTGCTATCCTTGACCAAGAGAACCTTTACTAGCTAACTCCAACCCGCTCTCTTAAGACACCACTACACGACACCCCTGCACAGTGTACAGCGAGTGTTCTTGGACGGAAGGGAAACGGGACGGGCCTGCGGGTTCCTTTGGTTAGAGACAGGGAGGGAGAGGGAGGCCATGTAGGGTCAAGGTGTGCTTGGGGAAATGTGGAACAACAACTCCATCTCACTGCCCTCCCTTCATCTCACTGCCCCCCTCCATCTTACTGCCCCCCTCCATCTTACTGCCCCCTCCATCTCACTGCCCCCCTCCATCTTACTGCCCCCCTCCATCTTACTGCCCCCTCCATCTCACTGCCCCCCTCCATCTTACTGCCCCCCTCCATCTCACTGCCCCCTCCATCTCACTGCCCCCCTCCATCTCACTGCCCCCTCCATCTCACTGCCCCCCTCCATCTCACTACCCCCTCCATCTCACTGCCCCCCTCCATCTTACTGCCCCCTCCATCTCACTGCCCCCTCCATCTCACTGCCCCCCTCCATCTCACTGCCCCCCTCCATCTCACTGCCCCCTCCATCTCACTGCCCCCCTCCATCTCACTGCCCCCCTCCATCTCACTGCCCCCCCTCCATCTTACTGCCCCCCTCCATCTCACTGCCCCCTTCCATCTCACTGCCCCCTCCATCTCACTGCCCCCTCCATCTCACTGCCCCCTTCCATCTCACTGCCCCCCTCCATCTCACTGCCCCCTTCCATCTCACTGCCCCCCTCCATCTCACTGCCCCCCTCCATCTCACTGCCCCCTTCCATCTCACTGCCTTCCTCCATCTCACTGCCCCCCTCCATCTCACTGGCCCCTTCTATTTCACTGCCCCCCTTCCATCTCACTGCCCCCTTCCATCTCACTGCCCCCCTCCATCTCACTGCCTTCCCCCATCTCACTGCCCCCCTCCATCTCACTGTCCCCCCCTCCATCTCACTGCCCCCTCCATCTCACTGCCCCCCTCCATCTCACTGCCCCTCCATCTCACTGCCCCCCTCCATCTCACTACCCCCTCCATCTCACTGCCCCCCTCCATCTTACTGCCCCCCTCCATCTCACTGCCCCCCTCCATCTCAATGCCCCCCTCCATCTCACTGCCCCCTCCATCTCACTGCCCCCCTTCATCTCACTACCCCCTCCATCTCACTGCCCCCCTCCATCTTACTGCCCCCTCCATCTCACTGTCCCCCTCTCCATCTCACTGTCCCCCTCTCTATCTCACTGTCCCCCTCTCCATCTCACTGCCCCCTCCATCTCACTGCCCCCTCCATCTCACTGCCCCCCTCCATCTCACTGCCCCCTCCATCTCACTGCCCCCCTCCATCTCACTACCCCCTCCATCTCACTGCCCCCCTCCATCTTACTGCCCCCTCCATCTCACTGCCCCCCTCCATCTCACTGCCCCCTCCATCTCACTGCCCCCCTCCATCTCACAACCCCCTCCATCTCACTGCCCCCCTCCATCTCACTGCCCCCTCCATCTCACTGCCCCCTCCATCTCACTACCCCCTCCATCTCACTGCCCCCCTCCATCTTACTGCCCCCCTCCATCTCACTGCCCCCCTCCATCTTACTGCCCCCCTCCATCTCACTGCCCCCTCCATCTCACTGCCCCCCTCCATCTCACTGCCCCCTCCATCTCACTGCCCCCCTCCATCTCACTGCCCCCCTCCATCTTACTGCCCCCCTCCATCTTACTGCCCCCTTCCATCTCACTGCCCCCCTCCATCTCACTGCCCCCCTCCATCTCACTGCCCCCTCCATCTCACTGCCCCCCTCCATCTCACTGTCTCCCTCTCCATCTCACTGCCCCCCCCTCCATCTCGATGGCCGCCCCCCCTCCACCCCGAAAAATGATCCTGTCAGTACCATTGTCTTCTGACGTATTTTTAATCATAGTGAGACGACCAGCTGTGAGTAGAGGTGGGGGGGGGGGTGACGGGAGGGAAGGCGGACGGACAGATGGAGGGACTTGTTGCTCGTCCCCTCCATCCCTCCAATTTTTTCCTTCCCTCCCACCTATTCCCTTACCTTCCAACTCCTTTTACCCCTTTGGCCAAATCTCTGTGAAGGGAAAGGAGGTAGGAAAGGTGCTGGGGCACGTATGTGGGGGTATTGTCGACCTGATATCAAGGGGAGGGAGAGAGGGAGGGAGGGGAGGGAGAGAGAGAGAGAGAGAGAGAGAGAGAGAGAGAGAGAGAGAGAGAGAGAGAGAGAGAGAGAGAGAGAGAGAGAGAGAGAGAGAGAGAGAGAGAGAGAGAGGGAGAGAGGGAGGGAGAGAGGGAGGGAGAGAGAGGTGACGTAATATGCTGAGATGCAAAGGGGAAGAGAGAGACAGAGGGGGAGTCTAGAACAATGAAGGAAGGAAAGAGGGGAGAGTAGGGGAAAGAAAAGATTAAGGTTCATGTAGACAATAAATAATGAGGTCAGGGAGGTGTATATATATATATATATATATATATATATATATATATATATATATATATATATATATATATATATATATATATTATTAAATATGACCGAAAAAGTAAGATTAATAATTCTAACACGAATTTTCTCTATCTTTCTTACATTTCTTCTCACTGTTGATGGTAAATCAAAGATCAATTCTCCAAAATTCATTTTTATTTCTTGTCTGACGCGACACTTAAGCGCGTTTCGTAAAACTTATTACATTTTCAAAGACTTTAGTTTACAAACACACAACTGAAACTGAATAGAGCTTACACATCTTCGAGGTTTATATCTACATTTGGGTGAGGGGGATGAGGTGAAAAACGAACTTTCAACAATGGGTAATCAATGGGTATTAAATTCCAACACAAGACAGAACACGAAACAATGGGTATTGAATGAGTATTAAATTCAAACACAAGACAGACCACGAAACAATGGGTATTGAATGGAAGTAATTCTAGAAAGCCTATTGGTCCATATTTCTTGATGTTTCTATATTGGAGCGGAATCTTGAAGTGGGTAGAATATAGTTGTGCATTAATTGGCTGTTGATTGCTGGTGTTGACCTCTTGATGTGTAGTGCCTCGCAGACGTCCAGCCGTCTGCTATCGCTGTATCTATCGATGATTTCTGTGTTGTTTGCTAGGATTTCTCTGGTGATGGTTTGTTTGTGGGAAGAGATTATATGTTCCTTAATGGAGCCCTGTTGCTTATGCATCGTTAAACGCCTGGAAAGAGCTGTTGTTGTCTTGCCTATATACTGGTTTTTTTGAGGCTTACAGTCCCCAAGAGGGCATTTGAAGGCATACACGACGTTGGTCTCTTTTAAAGCGTTCTGCTTTGTGTCTGGAGAGTTTCTCATGAGTAGGCTGGCTGTTTTTCTGGTTTTATAGTAAATCGTCAGTTGTATCTTCTGATTTTTGTCTGTAGGGATAACGTTTCTACTGACAATATCTTTCAGGACCCTTTCCTCCGTTTTATGGGCTGTGGAAAAGAAGTTCCTGTAAAATAGTCTAATAGGGGGTATAGGTGTTGTGTTAGTTGTCTCTTCAGAGGTTGCATGGCGTTTCACTTTCCTTCTTATGATGTCTTCCACGAAACCATTGGAGAAGCCGTTGTTGACTAGGACCTGCCTTACCCTACAGAGTTCTTCGTCGACTTGCTTCCATTCTGAGCTGTGGCTGAGGGCACGGTCGACATAAGCGTTAACAACACTCCTCTTGTACCTGTCCGGGCAGTCACTGTTGGCATTGAGACACATTCCTATGTTTGTTTCCTTAGTGTAGACTGCAGTGTGGAAAACTCCGCTCCTTTCCATGACTGTTACATCTAGAAAGGGCAGCTTCCCATCCTTCTCCATCTCGTAAGTGAAACGCAACACAGAATTCTGCTCAAATGCCTCCTTCAGCTCCTGCAGATGTCTGACATCAGGTACCTGTGTAAAAATGTCGTCAACATACCTGCAGTATATGGCGGGTTTCAAGTTCATGTCGACTAAGACTTTTTGCTCGATGGTACCCATGTAGAAGTTTGCAAACAGGACACCTAGGGGAGAATCCATGGCGACCCCATCTACTTGCTTATACATGTGTCCATCCGGGCTCAAGAAGAGTGCCTCTTTAGTACAGATTCCAGAGCCCTGTAGGCTCAGGAATCTGTTCACCAGTTGATTGATAGTTGAGAGGCGGGACCAAAGAGCCAAAGCTCAACCCCCGCAAGAACAAATAGGTGAGTACAAATAGGCGAGTACACACACACACACACACACACACACACACACACACACACACACACACACACACACACACACACACACACATCCCTTACTGTCAAAAATTCACATGCCCTAAAAGCAGAAAATGGCACATAACAATTAAGTTGAATAATGTATACTTTGGTCCGAGTGGTGTATTGTGGGGGTGGTGTATTGTGGGGGTGGTGTATTGTGGGGTGGTGTATTGTGGGGGTGGTGTATTGTGGGGTGGTGTATTGTGGGGTGGTGTATTGTGGGGGTGGTGTATTGTGGGGTGGTGTATTGTGGGGGTGGTGTATTGTGGGGGTGGTGTATTGTGGGGGTGGTGTATTGTGGGGTGGTGTATTGTGGGGTGGTGTATTATGGGGGTGGTGTATTGTGGGGGTGGTGTATTGTGGGGGTGGTGTATTGTGGGGGTGGTGTATTGTGGGGTGGTGTATTGTGGGGTGGTGTATTGTGGGGGTGGTGTATTGTGGGGGTGGTGTATTGTGGGGGTGGTGTATTGTGGGGTGGTGTATTGTGGGGGTGGTGTATTGTGGGGTGGTGTATTGTGGGGGTGGTGTATTATGGGGGTGGTGTATTGTGGGGTGGTGTATTGTGGGGTGGTGTATTATGGGGGTGGTGTATTGTGGGGTGGTGTATTGTGGGGGTGGTGTATTATGGGGGTGGTGTATTGTGGGGTGGTGTATTGTGGGGGTGGTGTATTATGGGGGTGGTGTATTGTGGGGTGGTGTATTGTGGGGGTGGTGTATTGTGGGGGTGGTGTATTGTGGGGGTGGTGTATTGTGGGGTGGTGTATTGTGGGGGTGGTGTATTGTGGGGGTGGTGTATTGTGGGGGTGGTGTATTGTGGGGTGGTGTATTGTGGGGGTGGTGTATTATGGGGGTGGTGTATTGTGGGGTGGTGTATTGTGGGGGTGGTGTATTGTGGGGTGGTGTATTGTGGGGGTGGTGTATTGTGGGGTGGTGTATTGTGGGGGTGGTGTATTATGGGGGTGGTGTATTGTGGGGTGGTGTATTGTGGGGTGGTGTATTGTGGGGGAGGTGTATTGTGGGGTGGTGTATTGTGGGGGTGGTGTATTGTGGGGTGGTGTATTGTGGGGGTGGTGTATTGTGGGGGTGGTGTATTGTGGGGTGGTGTATTGTGGGGGTGGTGTATTGTGGGGTGGTGTATTGTGGGGGTGGTGTATTGTGGGAGTGGTGTATTGTGGGGGTGGTGTATTGTGGGGGTGGTGTATTGTGGGGTGGTGTATTGTGGGGGTGGTGTATTGTGGGGTGGTGTATTGTGGGGGTGGTGTATTGTGGGAGTGGTGTATTGTGGGAGTGGTGTATTGTGGGGTGGTGTATTGTGGGTGTGGTGTATTGTGGGGGTGGTGTATTGTGGGAGTGGTGTATTGTGGGGTGGTGTATTGTGTGGTGGTGTATTGTGGGGTGGTGTATTGTGGGGGTGGTGTATTGTGGGGGTGGTGTATTGTGGGGTGGTGTATTTTGGGGGTGGTGTATTGTGGGGTGTTGTATTGTGGGGGTGTTGTATTGTGGGGTGGTGTATTGTGGGGGTGGTGTATTGTGGGGGTGGTGTATTGTGGGGTGGTGTATTGTGGGGTGGTGTATTGTGGGGGTGGTGTATTGTGGGTGGTTTTGTATTGTGGGGTGGTATATTGTGGGGTGGTGTATTCTGGGGGTGGTGTATTGTGGGGGTGATGTATTGTGGGTGGTGTATTGTGGGGGTGGTGTATTGTGGGGGTGTATTGTGGGGGTGCTGTATTGTGGGGTGGTATATTGTGGGGTGGTGTATTGTGAGGGTGGTGTATTGTGAGGGTGGTGTATTGTGGGGTGGTGTATTGTGGGGGTGGTGTATTGTGGGGGTGTATTGTGGGGGTGTATTGTGGGGGTGCTGTATTGTGGGGTGGTGTATTGTGGGGGTGGTGTATTGTGGGGGTGGTGTATTGTGGGGGTGGTGTATTGTGTGGTGGTGTATTGTGGGGTGGTGTATTGTGGGGGTGATGTATTGTGGGTGGTGGTGTATTGTGGGTGGTGGTGTATTGTGGGGGTGGTGTATTGTGGGGTGGTGTATTTTGGGGGTGGTGTATTGTGGGGGTGTTGTATTGTGGGGGTGTTGTATTGTGGGGTGGTGTATTGTGGGGTGGTGTATTGTGGGGGTGGTGTATTGTGGGGGTGGTGTATTGTGGGGGTGGTGTATTGTGAGGGTGGTGTATTGTGAGGGTGGTGTATTGTGGGGTGGTGTATTGTGGGGGTGGTGTATTGTGGGGGTGGTGTATTGTGGGGTGGTGTATTGTGGGGGGTGTATTGTGGGGGTGAGTTTATTGTGGGGGTGGTGTATTGTGGGGGGTGTATTGTGGGGGTGGTGTATTGTGGGGTGGTGTATTGTGGGGGTGGTGTATTGTGGGTGTGGTGTATTGTGGGTGTGGTGTATTGTGGGGGTGGTGTATTGTGGGGTGGTGTATTGTGAGGGGGTGTATTGTGGGGGTGGTGTATTGTGAGGGGGTGTATTGTGGGGGTGGTGTATTGTAGGGGCAGTGTATTGTAGGGGCAGTGTATTGTGGGGGTGGTGTATTGTGGGGGTGGTGTATTGTGGGGTTGTGTATTGTGGGGTTGTGTATTGTGGGGTGTATTGTGGGTGTGGTGTATTGTGGGTGTGGTGTATTGTGGGGGTGGTGTATTGTGGGGTGGTGTATTGTGAGGGGGTGTATTGTGGGGATGGTGTATTGTGAGGGGGTGTATTGTGGGGGTGGTGTATTGTAGGGGCAGTGTATTGTGGGGGTGGTGTATTGTGGGGTGGTGTATTGTGAGGGGGTGTATTGTGGGGGTGGTGTATTGTTGGGGTGGTGTATTGTGGGGTGTATTGTGGGGTGTATTGTGGGGGTGTATTGTGGGATGGTGTATTGTGGGGGTGGTGTATTGTGGGGGTGGTGTATTGTGGGGTGTATTGTGTGGGGTGTATTGTGGGGGAGGTTTATTGTGGGGTGTATTGTGGGGGGTGTATTGTGGGGGTGGTGTATTGTGGGGTGGTGTATTGTGGGGGTGGTGTATTGTGGGGTGTATTGTGGGGGGTGTATTGTGGGGGGTGTATTGTGGGGGGTGTATTGTGGGGGGTGTATTGTTGGGTGGTATATTGTGGGGGTGGTGTATTGTGGGGTGGTGTATTGTGGGTGGTGGTGTATTGTGGGGTGGTGTATTGTGGGGGGTGGTGTATTGTGGGGTGTATTATGGGGGGTGTATTGTGGGGGTGTATTGTAGGGTGGTGTATTGTAGGGGCAGTGTATTGTGGGGGCAGTGTATTGTGGGGGGTGTATTGGGGGGGTGGTGTATTGTGGGGGTGGTGTGTTGTGGGGTGGTGTATTGTGGGGGTGGTGTATTGTGGGGTGGTGTATTGTGGGGTGGTGTATTGTGGGGTGGTGTATTGTAGGGGGTGTTTTGTGGGGGTAGTGTATTGTGGGGGTGGTGTATTGTGGGGGTGGTGTATTGTGGGGTGGTGTATTGTGGGGTGGTGTATTGTGGGGTGGTGTATTGTGGGGTGGTGTATTGTGGGGTGGTGTATTGTGGGGTGGTGTATTGTGGGGGTGGTGTACTGTGGGGGTAGTGTATTGTGGGGGCAGTGTATTGTGGGGGTGGTGTATTGTGGGGGTGGTGTATTGTGGGGTTGTGTATTGTGGGGTTGTGTATTGTGGGGTGTATTGTGGGTGTGGTGTATTGTGGGTGTGGTGTATTGTGGGGGTGGTGTATTGTGGGGTGGTGTATTGTGGGGTGGTGTATTGTGGGGTGGTGTATTGTGGGGTGGTGTATTGTGGGGTGGTGTATTGTGGGGTGGTGTATTGTGGGGTAGTGTATTGATGGGGTAGTGTATTCTGGGGATAGTGTATTGCGGTTGATACTATTTTGTTGACTTGGTATATTGTAAGAGAAAGTGAATATGTTTTAGTCATAGTGTGTATGTTGAGGGGGGGAGGGGGGGGGCATGATTTGGTGTAGTGTGAGTGTATGGAGTGTAACGTATAGTGTATGATGAAGCAGTCCATGTCAAGGTAGTGAACGATTATGACGAGTGTATACGTGTGAGGTGTGTATATTTGAGGGGGGGATATTCAGGGGGTGTATGTTGACGGGGAGGGGGGTAGGGGGGGTAGGGGGGGTAGGGGGGGTAGGGGGAGGGGGAGGTAGCACTGACCTTACACCTATAATGAGGTGGTTAATGGGCAGATTGTTACAAAGTTTTGCATATAGTGACCTTGGCTGCTGTAGCTCTGCCCTACACCAATGTTGACCTGTAAGCTGCACCGTGGTTGACCTTCTATATCACACAGCCTGTGGCCTGAGGTGTAGCTCACAGCCTGTGACCTGAGGTGTAGCTCACAGCCTGTGACCTGAGATGTAGCTCACAGCTTGTGACCTGAGGTGTAGCTCACAGCTTGTGACCTGAGGTGTAGCTCACAGCTTGTGACCTGAGGTGTAGCTCACAGCTTGTGACCTGAGGTGTAGGTCACAGCCTGTGACCTGAGGTGTAGCTCACAGCCTGTGACCTGAGGTGTAGCTCACAGCCTGTGACCTGAGGTGCAGCTCACAGGCTGTACCACACCTCTCACCCGCCTCACTGTTTTCATCTTGCTTGCAATTTGGGATACATCTTACCTTAAACAGTCGAGAATTGACAAAACCTTCGTGTGAGTTGATGGATGCAGACACACACTGTATGCAACACCAGTAACCTGTATGTATACTTGACTGGAATTCTCTGTATACCTATGTATATACCTTCGTGTATAGTTGACTGGAATTCTCTGCAACATGTATATACCTTCGTGCATAATTGACTGAAATTCTGTGCAACATGTATGGGCGTGGAGTAAGACTGAGTGACTGGTTGCACGACCAAACACTTCCAATAGTCTAGACTGCAACATTCCTCAGCCAGGATTGGTCAAACCTGACCACCACACTTTCCACTTGTCGATTTCCCAACATGTTATCTCTCACATTTTTCTCTCCTATTGGGTAATACATTTTGGTTTTCTTTTGAGTTGAAGAAGAGCATATTTACCCTCCAGTCCCTCTGATTCTCTCTCTCTCTCTCTCTCTCTTTCTCTCTCTCTCTCTCTCTTTCTCTCTCTCTCTCTCTCTCTCTTTCTCTCTCTCTCTCTCTCCTGGACATCCAGATACAAGCCTTTTTCCAAGATAACCTCAGACATGCCTTTTTCCCCTGTAAGACTATCCCTCAGATGCGTTTCAGCAACCGGCCGATTTCTTATCCGGCTGTCGACCGCTAGCCGGACACGCTCGCCAGACGGACATAAAGGACATCCGGACACCGATTCCCCGGCCAGGCGCCGGACGCAAGAACCCGACGAAGGGAAGAAAGGGGAGGAGGAAAGGGTGTGAGTGAAGGGCAAGAAAGGGCTGGGAAACAGAGAGGGAGAGAGACACAATGACATAATACAATTACTCACACAATGACTGACAGAAGCAGTCGAGCCAAAAATGAGGTAAAACCCACTAGACTAGTTGATGTGTGGGGTTCGGACCCCAGGTTTGGGGCCCAGGAGCTCCACCTCGCGCTCATCGCTTCACCAATGTTCCCAGATATTCAAAACATTCCTATTAAATAAATAAATAAATATATATATAATTATATATAACTGAAAACTCACACCCCAGAAGTGACTCGAACCCATACTGCCAGGAGCACTCTACTGGCGTACAGGATCTCTTAACAGCTTGACCAACACGACCGGACAAAAGAGGATGGTAGCCGAGGCTATTTCCATCTACCCGCCGGCACTCGGTTCGTAATCTTGGGCATGGTATTTTATCAAATCACCTCATTCTTTGGGGCACACGTGAGGAACACAAATGCGAACGAGCCTGAATGGTCCCCACACACATGCTTTCCACAACAGTTTCATGAGCCATTTGTATCATTCAAGCTTTGTCGACTCACACTTGATTTACGAAAACACTGTACCCAAGATGTACCACGAGTGTTGCCGGGTATTGGTTGGTCATAGAACTCGTGTGGAAAGCATGTGTGTGTGTATACCAAGAGCACACATGCATACATACAAAAAATACTCAATGTACATAAGATTGAATTTTGTGAAAATAAATGTTCAGTTATATTGCACTACAGGGAGACCCGGCGATTCCCGGGTCTCTCTCTCTGTCTCTCCCCCCCTCCACCCCCCCCAACAGCTCTCCTCCTTCTCTCCTCCCTCTTCAATCCATTTCTTCCCATTTCCCTCCCTCCCCCCTACTTCTCCAATCTTTCCCATTTCTGCCCCTCTTCCGACCGGCCTTCTCTCCCCCCCCCCCCCCGTCTCTCTCACCGAACAAACAAGCCCAACAAACACACACTGCACCAACAACGATATTTTTACAACTGTTACTGTGATGCGAGGTGCCAACACCGTAGCTAAACCACACACCTCACACTGTCTGCAAGTTGACACAGTACCAACAGCTGAAAATATTTTGAAAAACTCTCTGGAACACTAAACCCCCAATTTCAAAATTTCAGAGTAGTCACTGCAGGGGTTTGGGATAGGCGCCAATCCTTCTTAAAGAGGGGCATGAGGGGGTCGACCCCGACCATATTAGGACACTTCACATACAACCACAAGTCTCCATGCAAAGTTCCGTGAGGTTAGCCACCAAGCATCTGGCCTACAATCTTTGAGGCACACATATATTTTCTTTAAAAGATACATATGGAGGGTATGCATACATCTACGCTAAGTGCACATATACAAATGCAATATGTATAAGAGGAAGACAAAGAGGACTCTAAAATATTAAATACGAAGAGGAATGGAATAGCTGTATTTATTGACCACATCTATATGCCCCTCCCACCTCCCCGCTCCATCATGCTTCCCTATTTCCTTCCCTTCCCTCCCATCACCCCTTCCCTCCCATCACCCCTTCCCTCCCATCACCCCTTCCCTCCCATCATTATGTTGCACACACGTAAATCTGTGTATTTATGTCTGTCGGTTAAATTAGCATGTTAAAAGCACTACAATCACCTTCTGTGGTTGAGTGTTCAATAAACCCCTGAACTATATGTTTAACACATCTCTCACCCTGTCCATGGAGGACACAAGAAAATGTAAATATGCTGGTTAGCATTGTAAATGTCTGGCTGCGACTGTGGTAGAAAAAACAAATTCTCATTCCCCCATTCTCCTCTACCATCCCATTTACCCTCCCATGTAATTTTACCCCTTCCGCTTTCCCTTCCCCCCTTTACCATTCCATTTCTCCTCCCATGCTTCCCCCCCGTCCCGTGTCCTCCCACTTGCCCGCTCGTGCCATACAGGGAACACGGGAGGTCACTCAGGGTCACCCGCCGTGGGGTCACTCAGGGTCACCCGTCGTGGGGTCACTCAGGGTCACCCGCCGTGGGGTCACTCAGGGTCACCCGCCGTGGGGTCACTCAGGGTCACCCGTCGTGGGAACCACACCCGGAAGGTGCCAATAACAGCCATGACGTCACCCAGCATGACCTTCCTTGACCCTTGTCAGTTATATAACAATAATAATAATGACAATAATAACGATAACAATAATAATAATTAATAATAATAATTAATTATAATAATAATAATAATAATTATTATTATAATAATAATAATAATAATAATTATTGTAATAATAATAATAATATTTATTATAATTATAATAATAATTCTAATAATACACAGAAGACACATTATTGTAATATATCAACGACAAAATCCACAGGGGCCGTGATGAGGGTTCGAACTTATGCGCTGGGTGTTCCCAGATGCACGCTCTAGTCGACTACGCCACGACATAGTCAAAAGAACTGCAACCTGGAGTACAACTGCACTCTCCAGGATTACTGCGGCCTCCCACTGAAGCCGGAAAGTGTGTGATATTCAGTGGAAGCCTCGGGAATGGTCGAAGGTGGCAACCCGTTCTCGCAAATTTAATAAGTCAATATTGACTTATTAAATATGTGCATAGGTGACATACTTAACATAATAGTTTCCCTTGAAAAGCTTCATAGAAAACACCGACCTTACCTAACCTACTTAGTATGTCAAGATAAGCATCTTATTGCTTCGTAATTACAATTATTACCTAACCTATAATAGGTATAGGTTAAGTAATAATTGTAATTACGAAGCAATAAGATGCTTATCTTAAGATACTAACAAGGTTAGGTAAGGTCGGTGTTTTCTATGAATCTTTTTAAGGGTATCTATTATGTTTAGTATATCACCTATGCACGTAGTTAATAAGTCATTATTGACTTTACGAATTTGCGAGAACGGGTTGAAGGTGGAGTAGTTCTCCAGGTTGCAGTTCTTTTAACCATGTCGTGGCGTGGTCGACCAGAGAGTGCTTTTGGGAACACTCAGCGCATAGGTTCGAACCCTCATTACGGCTCCTGTGGATTTTCCCAATAATAATAATAATAATAATAATAATAATAATAATAATAATAATAATAATAATAATAATAATAATAATAATATATTGCTGTATGTGACCCGCCCAAGGAAGGTCTCCTGTAACAGTATACCTTCAAATTACAAATACAAATTACAAAAATTTACAAATTTTCAAATTACAAATAAATTATTTTGGGTGCGTGGGTGGTGTGAGACTGAGCCAAAGCGTGGGCGTCGGGGTGTGGGCGTCGGGGTGTGGGCGTCGGGGTGTGGGCGTCGGGGTGTTTGCGTCGGGGTGTGGGCGTGGGGGTGTGGGCGTCGGGGTGTGGAGAATGTTTTGGTGAGTGAGTGGGATATGTTCGTGTGGGGGAGGATGAAGGTCGATGTGGGTCGGGGGAGTTTGTGGGGTGTGGTTGGTTCCGGGGTGAAGGGTGTTGGAGGGGGTGTATAAATGGTTAAGGGGTGAGTGTGTGTACTCACCTAATCACCTAATTGTACTCACCCAATTGTGCTTGCGGGGGTTGAGCTCTGGCTCTTTGGTCCCGCCTCTCAACCGTCAATCAACTGGTGTACAGATTCCTGAGCCTATTGGACTCTATCATATCTACACTTGAAGCTGTGTATGGAGTCAGCCTCCACCACATCACTTCCTAATGCATTCCATTTGTCTGCTACTCTGACACTGAAAAAATCTTTCTAACGTCTCTATGGCTCATTTTGGGTACTCAGTTTCCACCTGTGTCCCCAAGTGCGTGTACCCCTTGTGGTAAATAGCCTGTCTTTAAATACCCTGTCAATTCTTCTGAGAATCTTGTACCTGGTGATCATGTCCCCCCTAACTCTTCTGTCTCCCAGTGACGAGAGATTCCCGTAGCCTCTCCTCGTAGCTCATACCCCTCAGTTCGGGTACTAGTTTGGTGGCAAACCTTTGAACCTTTTCCAGTTTAGTCTTATGCTTGACTAGATATGGACTCCATGCTGGAGCCGCATACTCCAGGATTGGGCTGACATATGTGGTATACAAAGTTCTGAAAAATTACACAAGTTTCTAAAGGCCGTTCTTATGTTAGCCAACCTGGCATATGCCGCTGATGTTATCCTCTTGATTTGAGCTTCAGGGGACAGGTCTGACGTGATATCAACCCATGTGCGTGTGTGTTGATGTGTGTGTGTGTGTGTGTGTGTGTGTGTGTGTGTGTGTGTGTGTGTGTGTGTGTGTGTGTGTGTGTGTGTGTGTGTGTGTGTGTTGTTATTGGGAGCTAGTGTGAGTTGATAAGTGGTGGCTAATGCGCTCCAAGTTGTTATTGTGTATGGGTGTTTTGAGTGTGGGTGTAGGGAAGGTGAGGGGGGGGGGGTTCGCAGAGAGGGAAGGGTTAGGTGGGGTGGAGAGGTGTGTCTGGCTCGGAGAGATCTGAGTGGGTTTAGTGGTGGGTGACAAATATTTTGGAGAGGTGGTGGGGTGGAGAGGTGTAGTAGGGTGTAAGTTGGGCATGGAGGGGGGAAGGAGTGGACAGGCAGTGTGGGAGGACTAGCCTGCACTGGCAGACTCTGGAGATATCCTCAAAAACACGAGAGATAATAAAGTAATTACAAAGCTCCAGGTGCCTCATGCCGGCAGGTGGGAAGGTTCTAATGACTGAACTTTCCCTAATGTAGTGTGTCAGATCATGACCCAGTTCCTGCTCACACAATTTACAACTGGATCAAGACTGGGGGATTCGTCACCTGCAGCCACCTGCCACAAGGAACGGTAACCCAACCTGATCATCCTTTCAGCTACTGTGTCGCACTGTTTACTGGACGTTTTGTGCTGCCAATATATAGGTACCAGACCTAAACATATTACAGAATTGTATAATACTGCTCTCAGACCTTTGAGAATCTGTACTCTTTCCCCAATCACATTTGAATGGTTAAAGATGGTGGATAACTAGGTCTAGTTCAACTTCATCCTTGTTACATGGTTATTTGGCTCTAATGTCTGTGTCATCAGGCTACAAACAAAATTCTAAACCCATTATTCTGTGCAGAGAGCAGATCTCCAGATCATAATTGCTGTTATGAGAGGTCCTTGCTGTCGACCTTAATGGATTTTGTTTATTATCACATTTAAATTGAGATGCATTGATGCTACTACGGTAGACTAAGTGATGCGTTAGAGTACAGTGTCAAGACCTAGGTAACGCGGTTTTATTTTTATTAACACATTAGGTACATCTGCATTTGTGCAGCTGCCCGAGACTATAAGATGGGGAGTACAGTGTGTCAAAAAGCTAGCTACGTGGTGCTAAAACTCCCCATCACACAGGATGGCTAGTCATACAGAGGCATGTGATAAGCAGTCTGCACTGGCAGACTCTGGGTGCATTATGAGGATATCATCCTCAACACAAGAGTGAATAAGGCAGCAGTGATACTAAAAGTGCCCATCACACAGGACGGTTAGTCATACAGGGCCATATGTTCACTGGTAAATTTGACCCAGGTTGGGCAGGCAACGTGGCCATACAGTCTTGGGAGCCGCCGCGCCAAGTTTTACTCTCAAGTGCTGCCGCTGCACACAGCTGGGCCAAGTGGCGTCAAGAGCTGGGCTTGAGAGACCTCTCACTCTTACCTCCATCATGTCAGTTTAGTTTGCATTTATTACAAAGATAAAGAGTTCACTATGAAAACCATACAAAGCAAATGTAGGTTTAAAACCAGTCCGCGAGGCAATAAGCAATTCACATTAAAACCAATGAAAAAAATAGATTTTTGATCTGTACTGCTGGAGTACCATCAGTACCAATATAACGAACCATCGTGTATGGAAATGACGGTGGGGGCCGAACCATCGTCACTCACTGTCCTGTGTGTAGGTTGAGTCACTGGTTCTCAGCCACGTCAGTGTAACTAATCCGCTGCATTAAAGTCTACACTTTATAAGAACGGATAAGTGCTGTAGGTTGACATCTGTGAGATGAGGTCGCCTCAAGGTGTTGCTTAGAGACCTGCTGGAAGAATATCAAGCGAGAGAGAGAGAGAGAGAGAGAGAGAGAGAGAGAGAGAGAGAGAGAGAGAGAGAGAGAGAGAGAGAGAGAGAGAGAGAGAGAGAGAGAGAGAGAGAAAGAGAGAGAGAGAGGAGGTGAAAGGTGGGAAAGGGGTGAGCACTTGTGGTAAGGTGAGCAGGAGGTGGAAGGGGAGGGTGAACGATCAGGGAAGGGAGAGAGGGAAGGGGGAGGGAGGGATAAAGGGGAACTTTACATAATCTGACCACTAAACTTGGAGTGTGTGGTCTTAGTGTAGGCAACTCGCAGGACACCAGCATATAATCGTTGCTTTGATTGTTTTAAACACGCGAGAGTGTTGTGGTGCACGAATACACGCATGCACACGCACACGCACATGCGCACGCATATTAATAAATAAATATTTAAATTAAGAAGTTACGTAGGTAGACTGTAATAACAGTTTCAATATAAAATATGACAGGGCCGAATGGGCTCCGGTACATCTGCATAGTTGAAAGTTGATAAGCTGGTCCCAAGAGTTGAAGCTCCACCCCGCAGCATGCATACTGCTGACATTCAGGAAAAAGCAGCACCACCGTACAATTCCTTACAAGTTAAGGACAAGACGGAGCTTGAATACTACGAGTCCCCAGACGAGGCTCTTGTTAGTAACGCGGGAGACCCCCAATAGCCTAGGGGCTGTGTACAGCAGGTGGGTGAAGAGTCGGGGCAGGAGAGCTACAGCCCAACTCCCCACACCTGTGACATTCGACAAGCCCAGCTGTTCTCTTCCAGTCAGCACGGCATTCCATTATGCCACTTAAATCACTGCTCAGTGAACATATTTCACTCTTAAAAAAGGTAACATAATTGTCAGATCAAACCCCTCGTAAACCTAGCCCCCCCCCCACTCCCCCCTCCCAGATCACGGATACTACGATCGTAAACACGCACATACACGCACACGTGTTCTCTAGAGCTCAATCACACACCCATTTTCGAGCACACGCAAATATGCACACGCAGTTACTTTCATGCACATGTAAGCGTGCTTCTTAGCGCTAATACGCGCGTAAACTTGGTACACCACATTATGTAACCTGTATGCGGGACTTGTGGGTACAGCTGTTACCTGGAGTGTCTCCCCGTGTGTCCCCTTGCTGTTCCACCCTGCCTTCTGCTGAACATGTCCCCTTGCTGTTCCACCCTGCCTTCTGCTGAACATGTCCCCTTGCTGTTCCACCCTGCCTTCTGCTGAACATGTCCCCTTGCTGTTCCACCCTGCCTTCTGCTGAACATGTCCCCTTGCTGTTCCACCCTGCCTTCTGCTGAACATGTCCCCTTGCTGTTCCACCCTGCCTTCTGCTGAACATGTCCCCTTGCTGTTCCACCCTGCCTTCTGCTGAACATGTCCCCTTGCTGTTCCACCCTGCCTTCTGCTGAACATGTCCCCTTGCTGTTCCACCCTGCCTTCTGCTGAACATGTCCCCTTGCTGTTCCACCCTGCCTTCTGCTGAACATGTCCCCTTGCTGTTCCACCCTGCCTTCTGCTGAACATGTCCCCTTGCTGTTCCACCCTGCCTTCTGCTGAACATGTCCCCTTGCTGTTCCACCCTGCCTTCTGCTGAACATGTCCCCTTGCTGTTCCACCCTGCCTTCTGCTGAACATGTCCCCTTGCTGTTCCACCCTGCCTTCTGCTGAACATGTCCCCTTGCTGTTCCACCCTGCCTTCTGCTGAACATGTCCCCTTGCTGTTCCACCCTGCCTTCTGCTGAACATGTCCCCTTGCTGTTCCACCCTGCCTTCTGCTGAACATGTCCCCTTGCTGTTCCACCCTGCCTTCTGCTGAACATGTCCCCTTGCTGTTCCACCCTGCCTTCTGCTGAACATGTCCCCTTGCTGTTCCACCCTGCCTTCTGCTGAACATGTCCCCTTGCTGTTCCACCCTGCCTTCTGCTGAACATGTCCCCTTGCTGTTCCACCCTGCCTTCTGCTGAACATGTCCCCTTGCTGTTCCACCCTGCCTTCTGCTGAACATGTCCCCTTGCTGTTCCACCTGCCTGCCTTCTGCTGAACATGTCCCCTTGCTGTTCCACCCTGCCTTCTGCTGAACATGTCCCCTTGCTGTTCCACCCTGCCTTCTGCTGAACATGTCCCCTTGCTGTTCCACCCTGCCTTCTGCTGAACATGTCCCCTTGCTGTTCCACCCTGCCTTCTGCTGAACATGTCCCCTTGCTGTTCCACCCTGCCTTCTGCTGAACATGTCCCCTTGTTACATGTACACCCTAGCCAGCTGCAGGTACACTCTAAGCCAGGAACGTCAGCTGTAGGTACACCCTAAGCCAGCACCGCCAGCTGCAGGTACACCCTAAGCCAGCACCGCCAGCTGCAGGTACACCCTAAGCCAGCACCGCCAGCTGCAGGTACACCCTAAGCCAGCACCGCCAGCTGCAGGTACACCCTAAGCCAGCACCGCCAGCTGCAGGTACACCCCTAAGCCATCACCGCCAGCTGCAGGTACACCCTAAGCCATCACCGCCAGCTGCAGGTACACCCTAAGCCAGCACCGCCAGCTGCAGGTACACCCTAAGCCAGCACCGCCAGCTGCAGGTACACCCTAAGCCAGCACCGCCAGCAGCAGGTACACCCTAAGCCAGCACCGCCAGCTGTAGGTACACCCTAAGCCAGCACCGCCAGCTGCAGGTACACCCTAAGCCAGCACCGCCAGCTGCAGGTACACCCTAAGCCAGCACCGCCAGCTGCAGGTACACCCTAAGCCAGGGGGCAGGAATCAGAGGTATGTGCACAGGTGGGCTACAGTGTGGCGGTGCACGCGATCAAGTGTTTATGTGAGCATTACTACTGCATAATTTTCTAAATAATTGGAACATTACGTTGGGGTCCGCGACCAGGCGGCTTGTTGAGGCCCTCTACTGCCTCAAGTGGCCAGCCCCCAGCCTCCAGTCCCCAGCACCCAGCCACCGGTACAGCCCCCAGCCCCAAGCACCCAGCCCCTAGCCCCTCACCCCAGCACCCAGCCCCCATCACCCAGCCATTATGGCCTCACATGGCTTCTAGACGACATTAGCTTCTTGGTGCCTAAGCCATCTTTAAAATAAGTCTCAAGATTCGTAAGCTTCTAATATATAAATTTTTGCTTAACGGTCTCTGCTTGCTGCTAGGTATATATGATGACTCACTGAGACCTCAGGTTGCATCTAGGGACGCCACTTTTGACCTAGAGACCTCGGCTGGTCCCTAGGGACAACAGCTCACCATAAAGGCATCATCAAACCTGTTAGTGGCACCCCATGAAACATCATGTAGCCCACTAGGCTACATCATGTAGCTTAGAGATATCGGATATCAGGTACGAATAAGGAGAACCAACTGTATCTTGTATTCCCTAGGGAATACAGGATATTCCCATCATGTATTCCCTAGGGACATTAAATAGCCCCTAGTAATATCAGTTATCCCATAGGGACATCAATTAGCCCCTACGAACATCAAGTATACCCTAGGGACATGGTGCAGCTAGCCGCTACACATACTACGTCTCCCCGTAGGGCCCCCAGCTAGCCGCTACACATACTACGTCTCCCCCTAGGGCCGCCAGCTAGCCCCTACACATACTACGTCTCCCCCTAGGGCCGCCAGCTAGCCCCTACACATACTACGTCTCCCCCTAGGGCCCCCAGCTAGCCGCTACACATACTACGTCTCCCCCTAGGGCCGCCAGCTAGCCCCTACACATACTACGTCTCCCCCTAGGGCCCCCAGCTAGCCGCTACACATACTACGTCTCCCCCTAGGGCCGCCAGCTAGCCCCTACACATACTACGTCTCCCCCTAGGGCCGCCAGCTAGCCCCTACACATACTACGTCTCCCCCTAGGGCCCCCAGCTAGCCGCTACACATACTACGTCTCCCCCTAGGGCCGCCAGCTAGCCCCTACACATACTACGTCTCCCCCTAGGGCCCCCAGCTAGCCGCTACACATACTACGTCTCCCCCTAGGGCCGCCAGCTAGCCCCTACACATACTACGTCTCCCCCTAGGGCCCCCAGCTAGCCGCTACACATACTACGTCTCCCCCTAGGGCCGCCAGCTAGCCCCTACACATACTACGTCTCCCCCTAGGGCCCCCAGCTAGCCCCTACACATACTACGTCTCCCCCTAGGGCCCCCAGCTAGCCGCTACACATACTACGTCTCCCCCTAGGGCCGCCAGCTAGCCCCTACACATACTACGTCTCCCCCTAGGGCCCCCAGCTAGCCGCTACACATACTACGTCTCCCCCTAGGGCCCCCAGCTAGCCGCTACACATACTACGTCTCCCCCTAGGGCCCCCAGCTAGCCGCTACACATACTACGTCTCCCCCTAGGGCCCCCAGCTAGCCGCTACACATACTACGTCTCCCCCTAGGGCCCCCAGCTAGCCGCTACACATACTACGTCTCCCCCTAGGGCCCCCAGCTAGCCGCTACACATACTACGTCTCCCCCTAGGGCCCCCAGCTAGCCCCTACACATACTACGTCTCCCCCTAGGGCCCCCAGCTAGCCCCTACACATACTACGTCTCCCCCTAGGGCCCCCAGCTAGCCCCTACACATACTACGTCTCCCCCTAGGGGCCGCCAGCTAGCCCCTACACATACTACGTCTCCCCCTAGGGCCGCCAGCTAGCCCCTACACATACTACGTCTCCCCCTAGGGCCGCCAGCTAGCCCCTACACATACTACGTCTCCCCCTAGGGCCGCCAGCTAGCCCCTACACATAATACGTCTCCCCCTAGGGCCGCCAGCTAGCCTCGCCAACAGTAAAACAGGAAGTATGGGTACTTACCTTCTCCTGGTGGAGGGCCGCCTGCTTCAGGAAGATGGCGCGCTTCTTGTCCTTACACCGCTTGTTCTGGAACCAGACTCTGATGACCCGCGGAGACAGCCCCGTCATCTCCACCAGCTGCTCCTTCATCAGGGCGTCCGGCCGGGGGTTGGCGGCGTAGCAGGTTCTGTCCAGGGACAACAAAGGAGAAACAAACCACTTAGAACATTTTTCCAACGAAAACCCTCCCTTTTTTTTCCTCATTTAAACCGCAAATTGTTTCTCTCGGGTAAGCAGGCGCTGCAGCTCTCAAGTTGGTGCTGATATGTTTACAGCAGCCAGACAGCAGAGCCTCAAACAGCACCCCAGACAGCAGAGCCCCCACAGAGCGCCAACAACACCCACCTGAGCGTGTGTAGTTGCTTCTCCGTCAGCACCGTCCGAACTCTCGTAGGTTTGCCTTCACTCTTGTGTACTCTGCCGGTGGTCTCTCTTCTTCCCAGGGTCAGGCCCCCAGGGGCGCCGCCCCCGCCTCCTCCTCCTCCCCCTCCTCCACACCCTCTGTCGCCTCTGTCTGCTGCTGCCGCCACCCCCGCGCTGCTGCCTCCGGTGCTGGGTCTGCTGCCGGGCTGCTGCTGCGACGCTGGCTCCGGCTCCTCTGCGGGGGGAAAGTGGCCTCAGGTGAGCAAGGTAAACTCTCTTCTTCATCACTACACACATGCCCCAGTGTCCCCCTGGTGACCCCGTGTGTCCCCCTGGTGACCCCGTGTGTCCCCCTGGTGACCCCGTGTGTCCCCCTGGTGACTCCGTGTGTCCCCCTGGTGACCCCGTGTGTCCCCCTGGTGACTCCATGTGTCCCAGTGTCCCCCTGGTGACCCCGTGTGTCCCAGTGTCCCCCCCTGGTGACCCCGTGTGTCCCAGTGTCCCCCCCCTGGTGACCCCGTGTGTCCCCCCCCTGGTGACCCCGTGTGTCCCCCCCCTGGTGACCCCGTGTGTCCCCCCCCTGGTGACCCCGTGTGTCCCCCCCCTGGTGACCCCGTGTGTCCCCCCCCTGGTGACCCCGTGTGTCCCCCCTCTGGTGACCCCGTGTGTCCCCCCCCTGGTGACCCCGTGTGTCCCCCTGGTGACCCCGTGTGTCCCCCCCTGGTGACCCCGTGTGTCCCCCCCTGGTGACCCCGTGTGTCCCCCTGGTGACCCCGTGTGTCCCAGTGTCCCCCCTGGTGACCCCGTGTGCTCCAGTGTCCCGCTAGTGACCCCGTGTGCTCCAGTGTCCCCCTGGTGACCCCGTGTCCCCCCCCTGGTGACCCCGTGTGTCCCCCTGGTGACCCCGTGTGTCCCAGTGTCCCCCTGGTGACCCCGTGTGCTCCAGTGTCCCCCTGGTGACCGCGTGTGCTCCGGTGACCCCGTGTGCTCCAGTGTCCCCCTGGTGACCCCGTGTGTCCCATTGTTCCCCCTGGCGACCCCGTGTGCTCCAGTGTTCCCCTGGTGACCCCGTGTGCTCCACTGTTCCCCTGGTGACCCCGTGTACTCCAGTGTTCCCCTGGTGACCCCGTGTGCTCCACTGTTCCCCCTGGTGACCCCGTGTGCTCCACTGTTCCCCTGGTGACCCCGTGTGCTCCAGTGTTCCCCTGGTGACCCCGTGTGCTCCACTGTTCCCCCTGGTGACCCCGTGTGCTCCAGTGTTCCCCCTGGTGACCCCGTGTGTTCCAGTATTCCCCCTGGTGACCCCGTGCGCCCCAGTGTTCCCCCTTGTGACCCCGTGTACTCCAGTGTTCCCCCTGGTGACCCCGTGTACTCCAGTGTTCCCCCTGGTGACCCCGTGTACTCCAGTGTTCCCCCTGGTGACCCCGTGTACTCCAGTGTTCCCCCTGGTGACCCCGTGTGTCCCAGTGTTCCCCTGATGACCCCGTGTGTTCTAGTGTTCCCCTGGTGACCCCGTGTGCTCCAGTGTTCCCCTGGTGACCCCGTGTGCTCCAGTGTTCCCCTGGTGACCCCGTGTGCTCCAGTGTCCCCCCTGGTGACCCCGTGTACTCCAGTGTTCCCCTGGTGACCCCGTGTACTCCAGTGTTCCCCTGATGACCCCGTGTGCTCCAGTGTTCCCCTGGTGACCCCGTGTGATCCAGTGTCCCCCCTGGTGACCCCGTGTGTCCCAGTGTTTCCCCTGGTGACCCCGTGTGCTCCAGTGTCCCCCTGGTGACCCCGTGTGTCCCAGTGTTCCTCTGGTGACCCCGTGTGCTCCAGTGTCCCCCCTGGTGACCCCGTGTGCTCCAGTGTCCCGCTAGTGACCCCGTGTGCTCCAGTGTCCCCCTGGTGACCCCGTGTCCCCCCCTGGTGACCCCGTGTGTCCCCCTGGTGACCCCGTGTGTCCCAGTGTCCCCCTGGTGACCCCGTGTGCTCCAGTGTCCCCCTGGTGACCGCGTGTGCTCCGGTGACCCCGTGTGCTCCAGTGTCCCCCTGGTGACCCCGTGTGTCCCATTGTTCCCCCTGGTGACCCCGTGTGCTCCAGTGTTCCCCTGGTGACCCCGTGTGCTCCACTGTTCCCCTGGTGACCCCGTGTACTCCAGTGTTCCCCTGGTGACCCCGTGTGCTCCACTGTTCCCCCTGGTGACCCCGTGTGCTCCACTGTTCCCCTGGTGACCCCGTGTGCTCCAGTGTTCCCCTGGTGACCCCGTGTGCTCCACTGTTCCCCCTGGTGACCCCGTGTGCTCCAGTGTTCCCCCTGGTGACCCCGTGTGTTCCAGTATTCCCCCTGGTGACCCCGTGTGCCCCAGTGTTCCCCCTTGTGACCCCGTGTGTTCTAGTGTTCCCCTGGTGACCCCGTGTGCTCCAGTGTTCCCCTGGTGACCCCGTGTGCTCCAGTGTTCCCCCTGGTGACCCCGTGTACTCCAGTGTTCCCCTGGTGACCCCGTGTGTCCCAGTGTTCCCCTGGTGACCCCGTGTGCTCCAGTGTCCCCCCTGGTGACCCCGTGTGTCCCAGTGTTCCTCTGGTGACCCCGTGTGCTCCAGTGTTCCCCTGGTGACCCCGTGTACTCCAGTGTTCCCCCTGGTGACCCCGTGTACTCCAGTGTTCCCCCTGGTGACCCCGTGTACTCCAGTGTTCCCCCTGGTGACCCCGTGTACTCCAGTGTTCCCCCTGGTGACCCCGTGTACTCCAGTGTTCCCCCTGGTGACCCCGTGTGTCCCAGTGTTCCCCTGATGACCCCGTGTGTTCTAGTGTTCCCCTGGTGACCCCGTGTGCTCCAGTGTTCCCCTGGTGACCCCGTGTGCTCCAGTGTTCCCCTGGTGACCCCGTGTGCTCCAGTGTCCCCCCTGGTGACCCCGTGTACTCCAGTGTTCCCCTCGTGACCCCGTGTACTCCAGTGTTCCCCTGATGACCCCGTGTGCTCCAGTGTTCCCCTGGTGACCCCGTGTGCTCCAGTGTCCCCCCTGGTGACCCCGTGTGTCCCAGTGTTTCCCCTGGTGACCCCGTGTGCTCCAGTGTCCCCCTGGTGACCCCGTGTGTCCCAGTGTTCCTCTGGTGACCCCGTGTGCTCCAGTGTCCCCCCTGGTGACCCCGTGTGCTCCAGTGTCCCCCTGGTGACCCCGTGTGTCCCAGTGTTTCCCCTGGTGACCCCGTGTGCTCCAGTGTCCCCCCTGGTGACCCCGTGTGTCCCAGTGTTCCTCTGGTGACCCCGTGTGCTCCAGTGTCCCCCTGGTGACCCCGTGTCCCCCCCTGGTGACCCCGTGTGCTCCAGTGTTCCCCTGGTGACCCCGTGTCCCCCCCTGGTGACCCCGTGTGCTCCAGTGTCCCCCTGGTGACCCCGTGTCCCCCCCTGGTGACCCCGTGTGCTCCAGTGTCCCCCTGGTGACCCCGTGTCCCCCCCTGGTGACCCCGTGTGCTCCAGTGTTCCCCCTGGTGATCTCGTGTGCTCCAGTGTTCCCCTGGTGACTCCGTGTGTTCCAGTGTTCCCCTGGTGACCCCGTGTGCTCCAGTGTTCACCTAGTGACCCCGTGTGCTCCAGTGTTCCCCTAGTGACCCCGTGTGCTTCAGTGTTCCCCTAGTGACCCCGTGTGCTCCAGTGTTCCCAAGTGACCCCGTGTGCTTCAGTGTTCCCCTAGTGACCCCGTGTGCTCCAGTGTTCCCAAGTGACCCCGTGTGCTTCAGTGTTCCCAAGTAACCCCGTGTGCTCCAGTGTTCCCTAGTGACCCCGTGTGCTCGTGTCCCCCCCCCCCTGGTGACCCCGTGTCCCCACTGCACCCCCCACTCTCCCAGCACAATAAGACCAAGTGTCATTATTTCTTTATAATTAATGAAATATTCAACGAATAAAATAGGTACCCGTTTGCTGAGACTGTGTAAGGGGGGGGGAGGGGGCGTGGGCGTGGAGTCTTCGGTAGGGTGGCGTCGGGGTGGGGTCTACGGTAGGGGGGCGTGGGGGTGGGGTCTACGGTAGGGGGGCGTGGGGGTGGGGTCTACGGTAGGGTGGCGTCGGGGTGGGGTCTACGGTACGGGGGCGTGGGGGTGGGGTCTACGTTAGGGGGGCGTGGGGGTGGGGTCTACGGTAGGGGGGCGTGGGGGTGGGGTCTACGGTAGGGTGGCGTCGGGGTGGGGTCTACGGTACGGGGGCGTGGGGGTGGGGTCTACGGTAGGGGGGCGTCGGGGTGGGGTCTACGGTACGGGGGCGTGGGGGTGGGGTCTACGGTAGGGGGGCGTGGAGGGTGTTTCTTAGGTAGCGGTGGGAACGGTGGTGCTGTGTTCAAGTTACGTGATTATGGTGCTACAGCCAGAGTATGAATAGCAAAACATTTCTGGTAATTTTCTCGACATTCATTGATGTTGTATATTTTTACAAGAAAATATCATTGTTTTTTTTATGTTTTTTCAAAATATTTAGAAGGGAAAAAAGACTGGGAGAATAATAGGAGGGCGGGGGAGAATAAGAGGGGGGGGGGGGGCAGATTTGTATACATATACCCCTTATATGTATATAAATTGAAGTGTCTGAAACTGGAGGTCAGACGGGGAAGAGAAGGGAAAGGAGAACAGAAGGGGGGGGGGGAGAACGGAGAGGGGAAGGGTAGGGAGATAGGGGGAGGGGGGTGAGAGGGGAGGGGGGAATGGAGGAGAAGGGAAGGAAAAGATGAAGATTGAAGGGAAGAATGAGAGGGGTGGGAAAGTAAAGAGAGGGGAAGGGAAGATAGGGGAAGGCATGGGGAGGTTGTGGTGATGGGGTGTAAAGAGAAGGGGTGGAATGGAGGGTGGGGGGTAGACAGACTACCCCGGGCCCCTCACAGTGTTGAGACTCCGTGTTACGGCCTCGCTTAGCCAGTAACTGGGGGCCAGATTCACGAAGCAGTTACGCAAACACTTATAAACCTCTACATCTTATCTCAATCTTTGGCGGCTTTGTTTACAATTATTAAACAAGTAATGAGCTCCGAAGCACCAGGAGGCTGTTTATAACAATAACCACAGTTGATTGGCAAGTTTTCATGCTTGTAAACTGTTTAATAAATGTAACCAAAGCCGTCAAAGATTGAGGAAAGATGTACACGTTCGTAAGTACTTGCGTAACTGCTTCGTTAATCTGGCCCCGGGTTCTTTCAATTCAAACTGTCTATGGGGCCTTAGTGCCTCTTCTTACCTTATCCTACACCATCAGTTATGGGTAAGTTGTTAAGAACTGGTAGACAGTCTTCTTACCTTATCCTACACCATCAGTTATGGGTAAGTTGTTAAGAACTGGTAGACAGTCTTCTTACCTTATCCTACACCATCAGTTATGGGTAAGTTGTTAAGAACTGGTAGACAGTCTTCTTACCTTATCCTACACCATCAGTTATGGGTAAGTTGTTAAGAACTGGTAGACAGTCAGCCCAACGAGAATGGGAGGTTAACACTAGACAAAACCATCACCACGTGTACGTCTTAACTATATACACGTATTACATATGTACAACACATAGCACCGCACGTGTCACTTTCACACAGCACACTGCAAAAGAACTGCGATCTTCTATCCCGGCGAGTCCACTTGTATCTTGTATAGTACGACACTCAAGGTGTACCTTCCCTGAGACTTGTATCTTGTATAGTACGACACTCAAGGTGTACCTTCCCTGAGACTTGTATTTTGTATAGTACGACACTCAAGGTGTACCTTCCCTGAGACTTGTATCTTGTATAGTACGACACTCAAGGTGTACCTTCCCTGAGACTTGTATCTTGTATAGTACGACACTCAAGGTGTACCTTCCCTGAGACTTGTATCTTGTATAGTACGACACTCAAGGTGTACCTTCCCTGAGACTTGTATCTTGTATAGTACGACACTCAAGGTGTACCTTCCCTGAGACTTGTATCTTGTATAGTACGACACTCAAGGTGTACCTTCCCTGAGACTTGTATCTTGTATAGTACGACACTCAAGGTGTACCTTCCCTGAGACTTGTATCTTGTATAGTACGACACTCAAGGTACCTTCCCTGAGACGTTCTTGTATGGTCCTCACGCCGGGGAGTCCACCTTTCTCAGTAAGTCATGACCCAGTCCTCCACAGTATCATCACAGTGTCAACACACCACTTGGACTCCCCAGCAACACGCTGGCTGGCTCCTCTAAAGGCTTCAAGTCTATCAAGCCTTAACGTAGAGGACAGATGGACGATAATTCCATCAAGTAACACAACTGGGCCATCCCGGGACACGTCGTTGGTCTAATCACCGATACTTCGTTCGTTATCACAGACAATTGACAGTCTCCACTGACTCGGCACACTTGTTCCCACTGGTACAAGTCTGGAGTGCAGGGGCCAGATTCACGAAAGCACTTACGCAAGCACTTACGAACGTGTACATCTTTCCTCAATCTTTGACGGCTTTGGTTACATTTATGAAACAGTTTACAAGTATGAAAACTTCCCATTCAACTGTTGTTATTGTTATAAACAGCCTCCTGGTGCTTCGGAGCTCATTACCTGTTTAATAATTGGAAACAAAGCCGCCAAAGATTGAGAAAAGATGTACAGGTTCGTAAGTGCTTGCTTAAGTGTTTTCGTGAATCTGGCCCCACGGACTGGGTGAACTGACTCTTGTCCACCAAGATACCCTCCACATCACTTCTGACGGGGTAAACGTTGTATAGTAAGAAGGAAACTACATAGGTGTTAGTAAGATCATAGCCTTACACCGGCGAACAGAAAATGGGGTCGGGTGCGCTCAACAGATGGCGTTGACATCATCACATCCCCTCATTCTCAACCCCCTCACAACCAGTGTTGAGAACCCCTCGTCCTCAGCCCCTCACAGTCAGCGCTCAACCCCTCGTCCTCAGCCCCTCACAGCCAGCGCTCAACCCCTCGTCCTCAGCCCCTCACAGCCAGCGCTCAACCTCTCGTCCTCAGCCCCTCACAGCCAGCGCTCAACTCCTCGTCCTCAGCCCCTCACAGTCAGCGCTCAACCCCTCGTCCTCAGCCCCTCACAGTCAGCGCTCAACCCCTCGTCCTCAGCCCCTCACAGTCAGCGCTCAACCCCTCGTCCTCAGCCCCTCACAGTCAGCGCTCAACCCCTCGCTAGATCTCACAGTGTTGATGTTGTCCACCATAAGAGCTGAGTAAGAGCTGAGTAAGAGCTGAGTGAGAGCACCATAAGAGCACCATCGTCTGCTGGCCACCATTACGGCAGGGTAATAATTACCTGGTGAGAGCCCTGAGCCGCACTGACTGTGTAGCACTTGGAAAGGATATGAGGACCATATGCCCCCCCTCCCCCCCACTCATGGGCCATTGGGGATCGAACTCTGATCTGCAACACGCGAGGCCATCGTTCTGCCGACCAGCCCAAGTGGATGGATTCCAGTACAATAAATAAACTATCAAATTACAAATATATATAAAACAGCATGATTTTAAAATGTATTGTTTTCGAACGTACGATACAAGTGGACTTTTTAATTCCGATAATGCATTCCATTTTTGGATCAACTGCTGCATTTTCCTGATATGGAAAAAGCACAATAATTATAAACAAATAAAAAAGAATAGTCAGATTTGTATGCAAAATGAATTTCCAGTTGCATGACCGCCATACCGAGGGATGCATCCGGTATTCATGGATTAAAATCTATTGCAAGTGTTAAAAGGTTTAATGGCATATTCATCTGATGAAGAGCGAGTGAGCGCAGGTGTGTGAGGGTGTGCTGTGCTGGGCGGTGCTCTAGCTTCCCGTAATGTGGCTCTATTACTCTCTTGTTTACTGTAGGGGATGACAACACTGCTCTATACTTACTGCTAGTGCTCATACTTGTGTGTACCTCACCTATTTGTGCCTGCAGGATCCAGCTCTAGCTCTTGGACCACGCTATTCTAGCCGTAGGTTGTTTAATGCCATGATTCCTGACCTATTTCTCTTTCATACCTGCTTTTAAAGTTATGAAATGAGTTAGCCTTTTCAATCTGCTCCTGTAGGTCGTTCCATTTATGTGTGTGTGTGTGTGTGTGTGTGTGTGTGTGTGTGTGTGTGTGTGTGTGTGTGTGTGTGTGTGTGTGTGTGTGTGTGTGTGTGTGTGCGTGTGCGCGTGTGTGTGTGTGTACGTGTGTGTGTGCGTGTGTGTGTGCGTGTGTGCGTGCGTGTGCGCGAGCGCGTGTGTGTGTGCGTGTGCGCGAGCGCGTGTGTGCGTGTGCGTGTCACCGCGACTGTGAGGTGACCAACCCCGCGACCAAGACACAGGAGCCGTGTCCCAGCTGGCCGGGGTTCCCGTCCGGACCCTCACACCCACACTGGATATTCTCACTGATATATATCACCTTACTCTCATTTTCTGTGTGTAAATAATAATAATAATAATAATAATAATAATAATAATAATAATAATATTATAACAATAACATGAACATTATGAACAAGAGTCCGTGAGAGAACAGGTAACCCAGCAAAGAGAAGGCCTGCGGGGGCGACATTAACAAACCATCACTGGTTACTTTACGCCGCTCACAACCAAAGACAAGAAAATAACAAAGGTACATTATACAATGCGACAAAATCAAACCGTATACGCGTCAAGCCTTCCTCTTACGCTGCCGACATGTCCAACACAGACGCACCAATTACGCCAAGCGGGGAGGGAGGGGGGGGGGAGGGAAGGTGTATCGATAAACGACACATTACGCTCGCGTCGCCAATTATCGATCGTGAAATGAGAAAAATTTCCGCCAATATTAGCGGAGGAACATGTAATGTGTGTGTGTGTGTGTGTGTGTGTGTGTGTGTGTGTGTGTGTGTGTGTGTGTGTGTGTGTGTGTGTGTGTGTGTGTGTGTGTGCGCGCGTGTGTGTGTGTGTGCGCGCGTGTGTGTGTGTGTGTGTGTGTGTGTGTGTGTGTGTGTGTGTGTGTGTGTGTGTGTGTGTGTGTGTGTGTGTGTGTGTGTGTGTGTGTGCGCGCGTGTGTGTGTGTGTGCGCGCGTGTGTGTGTGTGTGTGTGTGTGTGTGTGTGTGTGTGTGTGTGTGTGTGTGTGTGTGTGTGTGTGTGTGTGTGTGTGTGTGTGTGTGTGTGTGTGTGGAGGAGTAACTGGCCGGCCGCACGCTATCATAACATCCCATACTGATTGTGGGTGTATTTAGTAATGCTTCTGTCAGTGGGTTATATCCTCACTTTTATCGTGGGAATGATCGCTCTGCTGGTGCCCACAGGTGCGAGCCCGTCTCAGTACTCTCCTACGTGTACTTGGTTATACTTGCTGGTGGGTCCAGCGGTAATTGTTCTGCCCTGCCTTGTACTGAACATATTCCCTTCTTCTACCGTATCTTATAATAGCTATGTCCCCTAGGTACTTTGCCTTATACTTTGCTACAATCGACTTGATAACGGTCCGGACGAACCTAACCGTCGTCGTCTCCTCATCTTCTGGTGTGTGGTTCAGTCTTTATAGCTTCAGCCACGTTATTGTGACTCATCGGCTGCTTATGCTGACTGATGAACCTCAGCGCCATCTATGATTCAGGCTCTGAATTAAGACAGTTGACTCTGATATTAATAATGTTTCCCATCTCTTAGTCTGGTGTTCTGGTGACGAGGTACCGGTGCCTGGTGGCAGAGTGATGCAGTGGTCGACCACTGGACGTGTCTGTTGAAGCCTGCTAGTGAGAGTGCTAGTGGAGCGTGCTAGCCAGAGTGCTAGTGGAGCGTGCTAGCCAGAGTGCTAGTGGAGCGTGCTAGCCAGAGTGCTAGTGGAGCGCTGGAAGACCTCACTAGAGAGTGGGGTTCTATCCTCACAGTTAATGGTAACATTGTCAGCATTCGGTGTCAACGTCTAGTGTATATAGTTGTAGTTAGTTAATAGTATGTGGAAGTTTTTTGCTGTCATTTGATCTCTCTAACCTTAAACACGTCATTGCATTTGAACCGAAGTTAGGGATCTCTGGACTTGAGAAGGATCAGAGTTTAAAAGAAGCCGGTTACCGAGAGGTTCGTAACTGTGTCTATGTCTCCTTCTTCTACCGGACCCTATTATAATATCTTTATTGTGTACGTATGGTGTCTGCTTCCACTGTTTCTTAATGTATCTCATCTGTTCACTTCTGATACTGGACACTTAACTTCTCACGTCTCTGTGGCACAGCTGGGTACTGAGTGCCTACCTGTGCTCATTTGTTTGTGTACCACCCTTTTCAACACTGTCATTATCTGCTCTGTCTGTTACACTGGGAATTTTGCATGTGGTAATCATGTTTTCTCTAACTCTTGTTTTCCAATAATATGAGGTTTAATTCGGGTTAGTCTTTCCTCGTAACCCACACCTCTCACCTCGGGTACTGGTCCGAGTCTATAAGGTTCTTCCAACATAGTTTGTGTTTGACGAGGTAAGGATCCAAAGTTGGCGCCACATATTCCATAATTTCTCTGAAATATGTGGTATACGAGGTTGTAAATAATAACTTATTCAGATTTATGAAGGCAGTGGTTATGTTGGCCAAGTATGCACACGCTGACAATGATAACGGGTTCTCTCTCATATTTCGTCCCTGGTATCAGGACTCCTGTTCCCAGTTTCTATTTCTGCACATGCTCGAATTAAACTCTAATAGCCACTTACTGGACCATTCCTAATGTTTGTCAGGATTATCGTGTAGCTTCTTACACCCCCAAAAATAATACACTACATAATTTATCATTTAACCGGAAATTTTGATAGGAAAAAGCAAATAACCTGTGGAGGATTATTTACATACGAGGCAGCGAATGTTCCCAGGCACGGACCTTGGGGAGCCCCGCTCATCACGTCTCTCGTCTCCCTCTCATCAACACTGCAACAGTAAAGTACCTTTAGTTACTGCGTATGGAAACAGTTATATATTGACTATCGTATGTCCACGCTTTGCGCTATTGGTATCTTGGGCCTAAATAATCAATCCTATGTCTTATGTATGCAATATTTTCCCCTAATTTAGTGCATATATGTACTATGCTAGACCTAAGAAAAGTGTTTTCTGGGTGCATGAGTCACATGCACTCATGTACACTCCTTCTTTAGCTAATATAAATATTATAATTTGAATAGGATGAGTTGCTATGACTTTTTTCTGTTACTAAGAACATGAAGGACAATGGTCCGTATCCAGGGGACCACCGTCCCTGCCTCCGCTGCCTGCGTGTGAACAGCTTGGGCAGTGGTCTCGGGCCATAGTGTGCCCAAGGCTTTCTGACCACCTACAATATACACGAGAGTTCTCTCCCAGCAACTGGCAATTTCTTATTGGTATTATCTTTTCATGTCTTCTTGAAGTTATCTTGAGATTATTTCTAGGCTTAGCGTCCCCGCGGCCCGGTCCTTGATAGGCCTCCTTTTTGTTACACACCCCCAGGAAGCAGCTGTAGCAGCTGTCTAACTCCCAGGTACCTATTTACTGCTTATCCACAGCTTCTTCCTAACATGACCGGAAGTGCTTGGATTGTGCTCCTGCCTTCACACCTGTTCTTGTTCACACCTGTTGTTCTTCACACCTGTTGTTCTTCACACCTGTTCTTTACCTCCTGGTACCAATGTGTTCAGCTGTGACCTCAGTGTTCCTTCCCTGGTCCTCCCTGCACGGTGCTCTTCATGTTCCTTTTCACTTACTATCTGTGAAGGTAAGGCCTGCCTCAGTGCTGTGTTCTGCCTCGTCTGCTGTGTTGTGTTCTGCCTCGTCTGCTGTGTTGTGTTGTGCCTCGTCTGCTGTGTTGTGTTGTGCCTCGTCTGCTGTGTTGTGTTCTGCCTCGTCTGCTGTGTTGTGATGCTGAATGTGTTCCCTGGTTAAGTAATACATTAAGTGTTGCGTGGCTGTGTTGAGGCATGTGTCCCAGTGTCCGGGAGAGGCGCTCATGTGTCACGTCTCTTGCTTCCTCTCCCCCTCTCTTACCTGTCTTTACTACCTGCCCAGACACTTGGGCTGGACGGTAGAGCGACGGTCTGACTTCATGCAGGTCGGTGTTCAATCCCCGACCGTCCACTAGTGGTTGAGGCATCATTCCTTCCAATCCCAAATCCTTATCCTGACCCCTTCCCAATGTTATATATACCTTTGTACCGCCACTGTGTACCTTTGTTCCGCCACTGTGTACCATTGTACCACCACTGTGTACCATTGTACCACCACCGTGTACCATTGTACCACCACTGTGTACCATTGTACAACCACCGTGTACCATTGTACAACCACCGTGTACCATTGTACAACCACCGTGTACCATTGTATCACCACCGTGTACCATTGTACCGCCACTGTGTACCATTGTATCGCCACTGTGTACCATTGTATCGCCACTGTGTACCATTGTACCATCACTGTGTACCATTGTACCACCACTGTGTACCATTGTACCGCCACTGTGTACCATTGTACCACCACCGTGTACCATTGTACCACCACCGTGTACCATTGTACCACCACCGTGTACCATTGTACCACCACCGTATACCATTGTACCGCCACTGTACCATTGTACCACCACCGTGTACCATTGTACCACCACCGTGTACCATTGTACCACCACCGTGTACCATTGTACCACCATCGTATACCATTGTACCGCCACTGTGTACCATTGTACCGCCACTGTGTACCATTGTACCATCACTGTGTACCATTGTACCACCACTGTGTACCATTGTACCGCCACCGTGTACCATTGTACCACCGTGTACCATTGTACCACCACCGTGTACCATTGTACCACCACCGTATACCATTGTACCGCCACTGTACCATTGTACCACCACCGTGTACCATTGTACCGCCACCGTGTACCATTGTACCACCACCGTGTACCATTGTACCACCATCGTATACCATTGTACCGCCACTGTGTACCATTGTACCGCCACTGTGTACCATTGTACCACCACTGTGTACCATTGTACCGCCACTGTGTACCATTGTACCACCACCGTGTACCATTGTACCACCACCGTGTACCATTGTACCACCACCGTGTACCATTGTACCGCCACTGTGTACCATTGTACCACCACCGTGTACCATTGTACCGCCACTGCGTACCATTGTATCGCCACCGTGTACCATTGTACCGCCACCGTGTACCATTGTACCGCCACCGTGTACCGTACCACCACCGTGTACCATTGTACCGCCACTGTGTACCATTGTACCGCCACCGTGTACCATTGTACCACCACCGTGTACCATTGTACCGCCACTGTGTACCATTGTACCACCACCGTGTACCATTGTACCGCCACTGTGTACCATTGTATCGCCACTGTGTACCATTGTACCGCCACCGTGTACCATTGTACCGCCACCGTGTACCATTGTACCACCACCGTGTACCATTGTACCGCCACTGTGTACCATTGTACCGCCACCGTGTACCATTGTACCGCCACTGTGTACCATTGTACCACCACCGTGTACCATTGTACCACCACCGTGTACCATTGTACCGCCACTGTGTACCATTGTACCGCCACTGTGTACCATTGTACCACCACCGTGTATCATTGTACCACCACCGTGTACCATTGTACCACCACCGTGTACCATTGTACCACCACCGTGTACCATTGTACCGCCACTGTGTACCATTGTACCGCCACTGTGTACCATTGTACCACCACCGTGTATCATTGTACCACCACCGTGTACCATTTACCACCACCGTGTACCATTGTACCACCACTGTGTACCATTGTACCGCCACTGTGTACCATTGTACCACCACCGTGTACCATTGTACCGCCACTGTGTACCATTGTATCGCCACCGTGTATCATTGTACCACCACCGTGTACCATTGTACCGCCACTGTGTACCATTGTATCGCCACCGTGTATCATTGTACCACCACCGTGTACCATTGTATCGCCACCGTGTATCATTGTACCACCACCGTGTACCATTGTACCGCCACTGTGTACCATTGTACCACCACCGTGTACCATTGTACCGCCACTGTGTATCATTGTACCACCACTGTGTACCATTGTACCACCACTGTGTACCATTGTACCACCACTGTGTATCATTGTACCACCACCGTGTACCATTGTACCACCACCGTGTATCATTGTACCACCACCGTGTACCATTGTACCGCCACTGTGTATCATTGTACCACCACTGTGTACCATTGTACCACCACTGTGTACCATTGTACCACCACTGTGTACCATTGTACCACCACTGTGTACCATTGTACCACCACCGTGTACCATTGTACCGCCACTGTGTACCATTGTACCACCACTGTGTACCATTGTACCACCACCGTGTACCATTGTACCGCCACTGTGTACCATTGTACCACCACCGTGTACCATTGTACCGCCACTGTGTACCATTGTACCACCACTGTGTATCATTGTACCACCACCGTGTACCATTGTACCGCCACTGTGTACCATTGTACCACCACCGTGTACCATTGTACCACCACCGTGTACCATTGTACCGCCACTGTGTACCATTGTACCACCACCGTGTACCATTGTACCACCACCGTGTACCATTGTACCACCACTGTAACGTGACTTTAAAACAAAACACAACAAAAACAACAAAATTACAAAGACAACCCTAACACAAATAATAAACTAAGCAAAAAAAAATAAAGTATGCAATGAGAACAAAAACAATATTAAAGATCAAAGCAAATAAAACACTACTAACAATCAACCTCCCCCCCCCCCCCTACACACACAAAGTGGAACACTAGGCAGCAGACATTTAGAGCGGGCCGATCACCTACGGGACCCCGACCCCGGCCCCAGACAAATGGTCTCCAATCAGGGATTCAGGTACCCACTTAAAGTCTCGTGAAACGCTTCAAACGCCCATAAATCCTTGAGTGACCCATCGACCCGCCAATAGTGGTGACTGCCGCCCTCCCCTACCCCCCCTCACCCCGTGCCTCGTCCTCCCTACCCTCCCCTACCCTCCCCTACCTACCCCCTCATCCCATGCCTCGCACAATCAACAACAGTGTGCTTGGCTCCGCCTTGCAAAAGGTTGCAATGATGGCCGCAGTAAACATGTCTACTGTATGTGTGTCCATTATGGTGCTATTATCTGTGTGGCTGACTCCCACTTGCCTGGGAGATTTACTATCCTCTCCCACACACCTTCTCCTCCCACAGTCACCTGATGGGTTTACTGTTCACTCCCACAGTCACCTGATGGGTTTACTGTTCACTCCCACAGTCACCTGATGGGTTTACTGTTCACTCCCACAGTCACCTGATGGGTTTACTGTTCACTCCCACAGTCACCTGATGGGTTTACTGTTCACTCCCACAGTCACCTGATGGGTTAACTCTTCACTCCCACACCTCCCACAGTCACCTGATGGGTTAACTCTTCACTCCCACACCTCCCACAGTCACCTGATGGGTTAACTCTTCACTCCCACACCTCCCACAGTCACCTGATGGGTTAACTCTTC
>NC_091155.1:31759902-31802402 GCF_040958095.1 Procambarus clarkii | reverse complement strand
GCCTGGGAGGTGGCGTGGGGAGGCCCTGTGACCCCGCCAGGCCAGAGTGGTGCCTGGGAGGTGGCGTGGGGGGGCCCTGTGACCCCGCCAGGCCAGAGTGGTGCCTGGGAGGTGGCGTGGGGAGGCCCTGTGACCCCGCCAGGCCAGAGTGGTGCCTGGGAGGTGGCGTGGGGAGGCCCTGTGACCCCGCCAGGCCAGAGTGGTGCCTGGGAGGTGGCGTGGGGAGGCCCTGTGACCCCGCCAGGCCAGAGTGGTGCCTGGGAGGTGGCGTGGGGAGGCCCTGTGACCCCGCCAGGCCAGAGTGGTGCCTGGGAGGTGGCGTGGGGAGGCCCTGTGACCCCGCCAGGCCAGAGTGGTGCCTGGGAGGTGGCGTGGGGAGGCCCTGTGACCCCGCCAGGCCAGAGTGGTGCCTGGGAGGTGGCGTGGGGAGGCCCTGTGACCCCGCCAGGCCAGAGTGGTGCCTGGGAGGTGGCGTGGGGAGGCCCTGTGACCCCGCCAGGCCAGAGTGGTGCCTGGGAGGTGGCGTGGGGAGGCCCTGTGACCCCGCCAGGCCAGAGTGGTGCCTGGGAGGTGGCGTGGGGAGGCCCTGTGACCCCGCCAGGCCAGAGTGGTGCCTGGGAGGTGGCGTGGGGGGGCCCTGTGACCCCGCCAGGCCAGAGTGGTGCCTGGGAGGTGGCGTGGGGGGGCCCTGTGACCCCGCCAGGCCAGAGTGGTGCCTGGGAGGTGGCGTGGGGAGGCCCTGTGACCCCGCCAGGCCAGAGTGGTGCCTGGGAGGTGGCGTGGGGGGGCCCTGTGACCCCGCCAGGCCAGAGTGGTGCCTGGGAGGTGGCGTGGGGGGGCCCTGTGACCCCGCCAGGCCAGAGTGGTGCCTGGGAGGTGGCGTGGGGAGGCCCTGTGACCCCGCCAGGCCAGAGTGGTGCCTGGGAGGTGGCGTGGGGAGGCCCTGTGACCCCGCCAGGCCAGAGTGGTGCCTGGGAGGTGGCGTGGGGGGGCCCTGTGACCCCGCCAGGCCAGAGTGGTGCCTGGGAGGTGGCGTGGGGAGGCCCTGTGACCCCGCCAGGCCAGAGTGGTGCCTGGGAGGTGGCGTGGGGAGGCCCTGTGACCCCGCCAGGCCAGAGTGGTGCCTGGGAGGTGGCGTGGGGAGGCCCTGTGACCCCGCCAGGCCAGAGTGGTGCCTGGGAGGTGGCGTGGGGGGGCCCTGTGACCCCGCCAGGCCAGAGTGGTGCCTGGGAGGTGGCGTGGGGAGGCCCTGTGACCCCGCCAGGCCAGAGTGGTGCCTGGGAGGTGGCGTGGGGAGGCCCTGTGACCCCGCCAGGCCAGAGTGGTGCCTGGGAGGTGGCGTGTGGAGGCCCTGTGACCCCGCCAGGCCAGAGTGGTGCCTGGGAGGTGGCGTGGGGAGGCCCTGTGACCCCGCCAGGCCAGAGTGGTGCCTGGGAGGTGGCGTGGGGAGGCCCTGTGACCCCGCCAGGCCAGAGTGGTGCCTGGGAGGTGGCGTGGGGAGGCCCTGTGACCCCGCCAGGCCAGAGTGGTGCCTGGGAGGTGGCGTGGGGAGGCCCTGTGACCCCGCCAGGCCAGAGTGGTGCCTGGGAGGTGGCGTGGGGAGGCCCTGTGACCCCGCCAGGCCAGAGTGGTGCCTGGGAGGTGGCGTGGGGAGGCCCTGTGACCCCGCCAGGCCAGAGTGGTGCCTGGGAGGTGGCGTGGGGAGGCCCTGTGACCCCGCCAGGCCAGAGTGGTGCCTGGGAGGTGGCGTGGGGAGGCCCTGTGACCCCGCCAGGCCAGAGTGGTGCCTGGGAGGTGGCGTGGGGAGGCCCTGTGACCCCGCCAGGCCAGAGTGGTGCCTGGGAGGTGGCGTGGGGAGGCCCTGTGACCCCGCCAGGCCAGAGTGGTGCCTGGGAGGTGGCGTGGGGAGGCCCTGTGACCCCGCCAGGCCAGAGTGGTGCCTGGGAGGTGGCGTGGGGAGGCCCTGTGACCTCGCCAGGCCAGAGTGGTGCCTGGGAGGTGGCGTGGGGAGGCCCTGTGACCCCGCCAGGCCAGAGTGGTGCCTGGGAGGTGGCGTGGGGAGGCCCTGTGACCCCGCCAGGCCAGAGTGGTGCCTGGGAGGTGGCGTGGGGAGGCCCTGTGACCCCGCCAGGCCAGAGTGGTGCCTGGGAGGTGGGCTGGGGAGGCACACGCCACACACACACACACACACACACACACACACACGCCACTATCACAAAGAAGACATGTATACTGAGAGAGAGAAAGGGAGAGGGAGATGGGGCGACAATGTTGTTAAGTTAACAAAAACAAAAAAGTGAAGCCAGAAGCTGAAGAGAGACACTAAAAATGTGGACAATTCTGACACTGATGCGAGTTATATACAATATATGACATTTATATAATATATGGCTTCACACAAGTCAAGACGTATACAAATTTAAGACTAAACATAACTGTATGAGGAATATAGTCTGAGGCAACAAGATGACCTTGACAGACCGAATGAATGGTCCAACAAATGGCTCCTAAAGTTCAATCCGAGTAAATGTAAGGTAGTGAAACTAGGCGGTGGAAACAGGAGGCTAGACACAGGATACAGAATAAGAGATAAAATCCTTCATGAAATGGATAGAGAGAAAGATCTAGGAGTTGATATCACACCAAACCTGTCTCCTGAAGCACACATAAAAAGAATAACATCAGCGGCATATGCGAGCCTGGCTAACATCAGAACTGCCTTCAGAAACCTGTGTAAGGAATCTTTCAGAACCTTGTATACCACATATGTAAGACCAATCCTCGTGTATGCGGCCCCAGCATGGAGCCCGTACCTTGTCAAGCACAAGACGAAGCTGGAAAAGTTCAGAGGTATGCCACTAGGTTAGTCCCAGAACTAAGAGGCATGAGTTATGAGGAAACACTGAGTGAAATGCACCTCACGACTCTGGAAGACAGAAGATTGAGGGGGAGACATGATCACTACCTACAAAATCCTCAGAGGAATTGGCAGGGTAGATAAGGATAAACTGTTTAACACGGGTGGAACACGAACAAGGGTACACAGGAGGAGACTGAGTACCCACATGAGCCACAGGGACGTCAGAAAGAACTTTTTTCAGTGTCAGAGTAATTAACAAATGGAATGCATTAGGGAGTGATGTGGTGGAGGCTGACTCCATACACAGTTTCAAGTGTAGATATGATAGAGCCCAGTAGGCTCAGGAATCTGTACACCAGTTGATTGACAGTTGAGAGGCGGGACCAAAGAGCCAGAGCCCAACCACAACTAGGCGAGTATACACACACACTTCCCCTCTCCTTCAACTTTCTACCCTCGAATATACCTTTCTTTTTCTTTCCATTTCACCTTTCTCTTCTCCCTTTCCTGTTCGCCCTCCTTGCTTTCTATTCCTATCCCAATCCCCTCTTTTTAATTTCTATTCTCTTGCCTCATCTCTCTCTCCTCTCTCCCGTCCCTCTCACTTCCCCTCTCACCTTTGTTAATACATAACCTAAGGTTTTGGTTAGCTCTTACCCAGGTATAACCAAGACAGCGTCATCAAGTAGGTGTAACCAAGAATATGTGACCCCCGATGGTGTAGCCAAGGTGTAACCAAGGTGTAACCTAGGTTGTCGGAAAATCCGACACCATTTAATATATCATACAGACAGATAAGAGCTGTGTTGTATAAACAAGTTACCCATAGAAAACGTAACTTGTAGTGGAATTACCGTCTATAGAAAACGGGATATCATCACCACATACTATTATAATTCACCAGCTATTCTGCTGGGAATTGTTCTTAAATACATTAGTCTTTGGACTTTACCATCATAAAAACATCTTATATAAATTAACTTAATTATCAATATTAAAGTAGAGTAAATGTGACCCTTCTATCACGTTCTGAAATCTGGACAATGTAAGCCAGGCGTCAGAGTGGAGGAGGAGGGCAGCCATTGTTGTTTATTGAGACCAGAGGCTCACACGGGAGCAAATTCGGCTCCTGTTAAATTTACTTGGACGTAGTGTTATGGAACCCAAAGGTGTACCATTGTCAACATGCTGTCTACAAATACAAGTTAAGTGTCTATCCGAAACCCGTTTATCATTCATTTATGGCCATTAATGTCAGGATATAGGGTTAGCCGGTTAGAACGCGAAATCGCCTCATACTAAAGGTAATTAAGCCAGGTCTTTAATGTTCCATGTACTGTATAGTGTTTTCTCTGATATAGCTTGTCATATATAGGATTCTGGCTTCACAGCTAGCGCACTTTTGACAGGTCAAGACGAGGATGCAAGATTATGTGCACCAGTTACTGGGTGATAGAAGCTACCTCAAAGAGGATAATTTGGTGTCTACACTCTAGTTATACCTGGTGGACTAACCTGCTGTACTATAAGAGAAGGAACCTCATCAATGTATGTAGCTATTACTGTAATTTGATTGGCTGCATATGTGTAATATAAACCCCCCCTAATGTGTAGAGGATCGATTTGTGAGATTATGAGATTATTGCAGAAATACAGTCCACTTATCATTATACAAATTGCTATCGAAGTATACAAATTAACGTAAATATAAATTCATATAAATTAAATAAATATAAATCTCACAGGTCGGTTCCCACATTATTTGGTCATCTTCGAACCGGATGACGGATTATTTGATCCTTTGAACCCACATTTGGTCATCTTAGTACCGGATGAACCAGTTATCCAGTGGATTCATTAAATATACTAGTGCAGTGTTATTTAAACAAAGGCCAGCCAGTCAAGACGGCAGCCGTAGCCTCGAGGGAGCTCAGGAGCCTCCCTCAGCCCAGTTCAGCTTCGTCAGCGGTTTCATGCACACCCACAGATATTTGGTGGCGTGTTATTTCGTGAAATGACAGCGCTAATATAGAATCCAGCCAAATTAGTGACTGTGTCTTCGCGAGATTGTTCACGGATTTCGTGGTGTTACATTTCGCGAGAGATTATCTACGAATTTTGTGGACTTTATTTCGCGAGGTCACTAATAATATTTAATACTTCTAGATAATATTAGAAGTTTCATAGAGGCTAATTAAGAGGCTATTATCAATAATTGTGTATATTATTTCTCCAAAATAGAGAATTATTTAATATATATTGCACTAGTGATCACAGTATAATATTTACTAATTGCCAACCCACAACAGGGTAGGATATTACCATTGACTAGTTGAACTATTATTGTTCATCCTAGTCCCATTATTACAATAGTCAGTTGTACTATATTGAACAACCTAACACCATTAATGAATGGTCCAGACCCTATTTTGGGTGTAATTTTTATCAACTCGAGTTGAGTTGTATATATAATAATTTACTTATGATCATTACACCTTTGAGTGATTAATTAGTGTCTATACCAGCCTAGGGTGATATAGAAGAGCTAACCTAAAGGTACTTCCAGTGACACTGGTTTATCACTCAAATCATTAGTGTGTATGATTGTATATATATAATGTGTATTAATTTTAAGTGCTAACCTCTAGTAGAGGTAGGATTATTGCCTAGTGAGTGCAGAATTTAACCCTAGGCTACCATTAGTACTTGCTCACAATTTATGAGCCAGTGGTGCTCAATTAACAAGTCACCATGACTAATCCACAGAAAGCAAAGCGTGCTTTAATATCAAGCAAACGCCAACTAACAAGAGATCTCAACCAATATGAACAGTTGTTATATGAGCCTGTAATTAATTATCGTCGGTTGAAAATACCACTGTTGCAGATTCAAACCCAATTGCATATATTGAAAGCAAATAGGAAATCTTACCAAAATCAGGTCCACGACGACGACATAGTAGTTGAAGATGTGGAACCATTCCTGTCTGACCTTGCACAATATGAAGAAGAAACTCAAGCCAGGTTGGAACATTTACACAGGATAATTGAATCAGAACAAATAGCAAGTACATCAAATAAAGTAGATAATGTTATGGATGATCTGGATCTTTTTGAGAATAAATGTAAAGCCAGATTAGATCCTTTAATCAACAAGGATAAAGCTTCACCCAGTAAAGCTTCACCCACTACAGCTTCACCCAATAATATACCACCAGAAATTAAGCAGTTCTCAGACAATTTATCCACAGTCTCTGTGGTTTCTGAAAACCCAATACCTGAGGCTACTAAGTTAACATGCCTCCAAACTAGAGGTGAAGCTGAACCAGTAGTAGAAAATGTAAATGAAAATAGCGACAGCACTAATTTCCCAGTCCAGCCTCCTAGGAATAATGCTGGCAATGAGAAAACTGTCATACATCTAGTACTACAATTGCTGGATTTACCTCAACCTGATCAGACTGCTGACTCATTACAATCCTTCAGCATGGAGTTTGAGTCACTACTAAGAACATTCAGACTTAAGGTTGATATAACTACTAGTGAATGGATGACCAAAGTAGTCCTTCAACGAAAATTGTCCAGCGATATACTAGATGAATTATATGCACATCAACATAACACCATCCTGACAGTACAGGACATCACTGAAGGTTTACATTCCATCATAAACAAACGACGAGCAAATGAGGAAGTTAAAGCCTCTTGCAAGCCTTCAGAAATAGAAAATAATAGTCAATTAAAGGGTAAAACAACCACCCCAAATAAACATCAACCAATTACTCAAACATCAAGTTGCAGAAAATCTGACAATGCAGCAGCATCCTCCAAGCCTACTGTTACTAGTTCACCCAAACCGGTAACTTCCAAACGTGCAGTAGGCTGGGGGACATGTATGTTCTGCAAAAAGAAACATTCAACATACCGTTGTGCTAATTATCCAACCAGAGACACTCGTATTGAGCGACTCCAGGAATTAGGGAGATGTTCGAGGTGTCTCAAGTCACACAACATAGACTATTGTGATACCCAATTCAACACCTGTAACAGGTGTAGAAGAGGTAGGCACCATGCAGCACTGTGCAAATATACGAAATTAACGTATTCAAGACCCAAGGTGGAAGATAGCATTCCCACCACAGTACAGTACTGCAAGGTGCAACAAACAAAGAGTGTCCATACGGCAAAGTCTAAAGGTAATACGACTTTGCCTACTGCCCAAATTACCATCCTGAATAAGAGGGCCAAGGTCCATACCCGTGGGTTGTTTGACCAAGGATCCCAGAGAACATATATCACTAAAAAGTTGGCAGATGAATTACAATTAAGGCCTGTAGCCCAGATGTCATTCAACATCTCAGGGTTTGTAACAGATGCAGGACCTCAAGTCTACCAGGTGGTACAACCATCAGTACGCTTAGGCAGGTACGTCTGTCGAGTACAAGCCATTGTGGTGGACAAAATACCAGTAGACCTACAAGTTCAAGGTCTGCGAGCAACAGCCAAATTCCTGAGAAATAGAGGAATAAAATTGGCAGATAATATTAAGTCTGATCACCTCAACGACTTCGGTCTCCTTGTAGGGACAGACTATTGTCATCGATTCATCGGTAGCCCTACTAAATATCAGGGTATAACCATGTTAAACTCTGCAGGAGGTAAATTACTCTCAGGCCCAGTATCAAGCCTGAGGAGACCTATGCCTGCAGATAAACAATACCAGTAGAGATCTAAATTTGTCAGCTGATTATATTTCTCCAGTAGCATTATACTAAGGAGATTACAGCTGACTATAGTAACAGAAGTTGATGTTAGTATCATCATTTGAAGCTGAAGATGAGTTCATGAGGCCTCAGTGGCAAATCAGTGAACAGTAGCCTAAAACAGCTACAAGTCACTGCGACCAATGTCACTGAACCCACTGCAGTCTCAGAACCATACTTTACTTTAATGATGAGCTATTCAATCTTCTGAATCAATTAACTAAATTAAACCCCAATAAATCTGATGACTGATTTGATACATTTATTATTTAATCAAGATGTATTCCATGGGCCTCAGTGTTTATATATCAGTGACCAGTTACCTGAACAAACTTCAAGTTATATCTAATGTCACTGATCTCACTGCAGTCCCTGAATCATACTTGACTGTAGTACTTGATCACATTCAGTCTTCTGGGTTAAATAATATGTAATTAGGCTTGAATATTAGCCTTTCAAGAGTTGACAGGGAAATGAAATCGCATTAGACTTCTAACCCCTGCAACTCTAGTACGGGACATCCGTCCTGTACGAACAGACACACAAATGTGTGATTACTAACTACTAACATCAAATTAATGTAATAATTCGAAGGAGGAGTATCGGTGTTCGTCTGTTCTAATTAGGACTTCGACCCGTGAGCAGCCCCTGGGGAATTATGTCGGAAAATCCGACACCATTTAATATATCATACAGACAGATAAGAGCTGTGTTGTATAAACAAGTTACCCATAGAAAACGTAACTTGTAGTGGAATTACCGTCTATAGAAAACGGGATATCATCACCACATACTATTATAATTCACCAGCTATTCTGCTGGGAATTGTTCTTAAATACATTAGTCTTTGGACTTTACCATCATAAAAACATCTTATATAAATTAACTTAATTATCAATATTAAAGTAGAGTAAATGTGACCCTTCTATCACGTTCTGAAATCTGGACAATGTAAGCCAGGCGTCAGAGTGGAGGAAGGAGGGCAGCCATTGTTGTTTATTGAGACCAGAGGCTCACACGGGAGCAAATTCGGCTCCTGTTAAATTTACTTGGACGTAGTGTTATGGAACCCAAAGGTGTACCATTGTCAACATGCTGTCTACAAATACAAGTTAAGTGTCTATCCGAAACCCGTTTATCATTCATTTATGGCCATTAATGTCAGGATATAGGGTTAGCCGGTTAGAACGCGAAATCGCCTCATACTAAAGGTAATTAAGCCAGGTCTTTAATGTTCCATGTACTGTATAGTGTTTTCTCTGATATAGCTTGTCATATATAGGATTCTGGCTTCACAGCTAGCGCACTTTTGACAGGTCAAGACGAGGATGCAAGATTATGTGCACCAGTTACTGGGTGATAGAAGCTACCTCAAAGAGGATAATTTGGTGTCTACACTCTAGTTATACCTGGTGGACTAACCTGCTGTACTATAAGAGAAGGAACCTCATCAATGTATGTAGCTATTACTGTAATTTGATTGGCTGCATATGTGTAATATAAACCCCCCCTAATGTGTAGAGGATCGATTTGTGAGATTATGAGATTATTGCAGAAATACAGTCCACTTATCATTATACAAATTGCTATCGAAGTATACAAATTAACGTAAATATAAATTCATATAAATTAAATAAATATAAATCTCACAGGTCGGTTCCCACATAGGTTTAAGCAAGACTTAACCAAGCTGTAACCTACAAGGTGTAAGCAAGATGTAGCCAAGACAGTCTAACCAAGGAGGTATAACCAAGGAGGTATAACCAAGGAGGTATAACCAAGGAGGTATAACCAAGGAGGTATAACCAAGGAGGTATAACCAAGACGCTGTAACCAGCAAAGTATATATTTCCAACAATGTGATGAAGTATATAGTTGCGCGTATCCACATCTATCATCAACACACACACACTCGGGTGTATAAAGTGCTCTAGATAAAATATAACAAATTGTGAAATTAAAAAAAAAATCCAAACATATAACGTCAAAATTGATATAAACTGCAAGTACAAAATATTGATCCTGTAAGTGTTATGTAGACTGAGGATACAGTGTGTTCAGTGAGACTGTACTTGCTCAAGTACTTTGTGTCCTCATCATATCAGACTTAAACAAAGACTCGAACTATAGTACCGTATCATCCTTGGCAGATGGCAAGATTTGTCATCTTCATGACATGACATGACATGTCATCATCGATCATCAAGATTTGTAAACGAGAAGACGATTTAGAAGACACAGAAAACCTCCAAAATTATGTAAATTAGGCCTTTTAATGGGCCACATAAAACCACATGATGTTATACGCAGAAAAATTCCACATTCTCCTCTATGTAAAAAGGAAAATATAAGAACGGAAGCAACGTATACAAATGACACTATAGAAACAAAAGCAATATAAATAGTTTGGGAGTAATCATGTTCGGAAAACCTTACTTTTAAAAGAACACAATAAAGTCCGCGTCACAATGGCAACACAACTAACAACAGTTGCCAGACCACAGATGGAACACTGGAAGACACTAGTGTTCCTTAAGGTGGAACAATGACACACATTAACAACCCCATTCACAGCTGGACATGTCGCTGACCTGGAGAATGAAGAGATATATTTTACTGCTTGAATCCCTTCAATAAAACATCTCAATCACTGAGACAGCTTAATATTTTTTAATCTGTATTCTCTAGAGCGCAGATGACAGAGATACAAAATCATTCACACCTGGGAAATATTAAGAGGAACTGGTTGTAAATCTGTACAAGGCAATAGCTCGTGACGAGAGCAGGCGGCATGGCAAGGATGGGCAAAATAGCCTCAGTGAAAAGCATAGTTGCAACAGGTATGCTGAGAGAGAATTATATGATCAACAACAGCAACAAAGAGGCTGACCAGCCACATAACTGATGAGAGTATGTCAGGTGTTGTGTGTTGACATATCAGAGCCGTGATGGCAACTACCTCACCAGATTTTCAACAGCAAATCGACGAACATTTCGATCGGTCTTACCGCAATGATTTGTTCATAAGACAATTGTGTTTTCTACAGTACGAGACCAGTCCTGCACACTGTACCTCCCAGTCACTGCCAGACTACTGTGTAATGACTTCCACCCTCCCTGGCCTGCCCTTGCACCCTCCCAGGCCTACCCTTGCACCCTCCCTGGCCTACCCTTGCACCCTCCCTGGCCTACCCTTGCACCCTCCCTGGCCTACCCTTGCACCCTCCCTGGCCTACCCTTGCACCCTCCCTTGCCTACCCTTGCACCCTCCCTGGCCTACCCTTGCACCCTCCCTTGCCTACCCTTGCACCCTCCCTTGCCTACCCTTGCACCCTCCCTGGCCTACCCTTGCACCCTCCCTTGCCTACCCTTGCACTCTCCCTTGCCTACCCTTGCACCCTCCCTGGCTTACCCTTGCACCCTCCCTGGCTTACCCTTGCACCCTCCTCTGCCCTTCACCACCTTCCCTACCCTTCACCGAAGGGTTACAGAGGCACATACCGAGCTCAGGAACTGAACCCCCAAATTCCTTTAGCTAAGCAAGTTACAGTCTTGGTAAGCCAATTTCACAGTTTAATGTTTATATCAACAGTCTTCCATTGCTGCCCAAGCCAATTCTTTTTCTGAAATAATAATATTAAAAATAATAATAATAATAATAATAATAATAATAATAATAATAATAATAATATATTATTATTATTATTATTATCAGTAACAATGAACTGCCGATAGTAAGAGCATGAGAGGAGACGTAACAATGGCACCACAGTCTGGCACCACAGTCTGGCACCACAGTCTGGCACCACAGCCGAGCACCACAGTCTGGCACCACAGTCTGGCACCACAGCCGAGCACCACAGTCTGGCACCACAGCCGGGCACCACAGTCTGGCACCACAGCCGAGCACCACAGCCGGGCACCACAGCCGGGCACCACAGCCGAGCACCACAGCCGAGCACCACAGTCTGGCACCACAGCCGGGCACCACAGCCGAGCACCACAGCCGGGCACCACAGCCGAGCACCACAGCCGGGCACCACAATCTGGCACCACAGCCGAGCACCACAGCCGGGCACCACAGCCGGGCACCACAGCCGAGCACCACAGCCGAGCACCACAGTCTGGCACCACAGCCGGGCACCACAGCCGAGCACCACAGCCGGGCACCACAGCCGGGCACCACAGCCGGGCACCACAGTCTGGCACCACAGCCGGGCACCACAGCGCATCAACAGCCCCACATGTACAGCATGTAGTCGACCTGTGCGTGGCCTGCCATGCGTCGGAACACTGCCAGTCGTCGACGCACAGTGTGCACGTCACCGCCCTCAAATCTTCACACATCAACGCACTTACTGTTAAACACCGTCGCTCGCTAGGTAACGACTCGTTACCCTTCCCTCCCCCTCCCCGGCTTCCCCCTCCCCGGCTTCCCCCACCCCAGGTGTGCCTCCCCCCCCAACGAGACCCCCCCCCCGGGCCTCCCCACGCCTCCCTACACCATTCAAAATGTATTAAGAGAGGCGCACCATCGCTAATGCTTCAGTCCAAACTGCGTCATGATCAATGACTCAGGATTAAAAGGCGTTGTCGCTTAAAGTGCGTCTGTGGGGGGGGGGGTGCGTATATGGTGTCTATGGGGTGCATATATGGTGGTGTCTGGGGGGGGGGGTGCGTATGTGCGTTTGTGGCACAATTGAGCATACAGTTGTATACACAACACTCTCTCTCTCTCGCTTTATCTCTCTCTAGCTTTCTCTCTCTCTCGCTTTCTCTCTCTCTCTCTCTTTCTCTCTCTCTCTCTTTTTTAACTAAGACTAGGGTTCGTAAGGGCTGTCAAATGACGTACCTAGTGAAACTGCAAGCATGAGCTGTTATCCTACCTCAGCTCATCTGAAGCTTGCTCCTAGAGACTCATTTCTTTCACGAGAATGTGTTTTCAGACTATCGCATAGGGATCTCTCTGTCTGTCTCTGTGTGACTGTTTTGCTATCAGTGTGTGTGTGTCTCTCCCACTCCAACTCTCCCTCTTGACATGTTCTATGTGATTATGAGGGTCCGGTGGAGCTGGAGGACCATCCAGGCATCAGTCACGCCTCCGGTCTGGCCTTCCTTATTTCATTTGTTGCCCTTTTTTTTATTATTTTTGGAGGGGTCGAAGGGGCAAATGTCTCGTGCATGTTTTTTGGTATGGAATTTTTTGTGGTATTATTATGCTGTTTCTTATCATTTCTCATTATTGCATTAATGAGTAAGTTACATTGTCTATAGGTTTGATTAAATTTGAGTAAATTTGACCCCCACTCTCCTTTTTTGTCTTCTTCTCCCCCTCCCCCCCCAACTCCATCATTCTCCTCTCCTCTCCCCAGCATTTCGAGACTCCTCCCCATCCTCCCCTACCCACTTTATAAGACCACAGGTTCCTGATACCGGCGTAATGGGAGGACAGTCAATAAGGTGGTGTGTGAGTCCATTATTTTTTTTTATTAATATATTAGGAACATCTGCATTTGTGCAGCTGTCCTAGACTATATGCAGGGGAGTACAGTGTGTCAAAAAGGTCGCTAAGTGCTAAAAAATCCCCATCACACAGGATGGTTAGTTACACAGAGCCATGTGATCAGTAGTCTGCACTGACAGACTCTGGATGCATTATGAGGATATCATCAACACAAGAGTGAATAAGGCAGCAGTGATACTAAAAGTCCCCATCTCGCAGGATGGTTAAGTCATACAGGGCCATATGTTCAGTAGCCTGCACTGGCAAATTTTGGGTACATTATGAGGATATCTTCAAGAACATGAGAGTGAATAAAGTAATTGCAAAGCTCCAGGTACCTCATGCCAACTGGTCTGAAAGGTCCAATAACTGGGCATTCAGTGATGTAGTGCGGGAGATCGTGCCGTAGTTCCTGCTCACAGAGTTTGCAACTGGAGTGCTCAGGATTGGGAGACCCGTCACCTGCAGCCACCTGCCACAGGTAACGGTAACCCAACCTGATCGATGTTTTTTTTTTTTTTTATTAAGATATGAGGTTCATCTGCATTAGTGCAGCTACCCTAGACTATATGAAGTGGAGTACAGTGTGTCAAAAAAGCTAACTAGGTGATGCTAAAAAATCCCCATCACACAGGATGGTTAGTCATACAGAGGCATGTGATAAGCGGTCTGCACTGGCAGACTCCGGATGCATTTTGAGGATATCAACAACACAAGATTGAATAAGGCAGCAGTGGTAATACAAGTCCCCATCTCGCAGGATGGTTAGTCATACAGAGCCATGTGTTTAATAGCCTGCACTGGCAAATTTTGGGTATACTGTGAGGATATCTTCAAGAATACGAGAGTGAATAAAGTAATTGCAAAGCTCCAGGTACCTCATGCCAACTGGTCTGAAAGGTCTAATAACTGGGCATTCAGTGATGTAGTGCGGGAGATCGTGCCGTAGTTCCTGCTCACAGAGTTTGCAACTGGAGTGCTCAGGATTGGGAGACCCGTCACCTGCAGCCACCTGCCACAGGTAACGGTAACCCAACCTGATCCTTGCAACCACTGTGTCGCACAGTCTAGTGGACGTTTTGTGCTGTCCATAGATATAGGTTTCAGATCTGAACAAATCATAGCTTTTTATACTAGTACTTTCAGGTCGTTGGGAGTCAGTAAGTTCTTTCCTATCAGATCTGAATGTTTGGACCAATACAGTTTTGACAGCAGAGATGGGGATACCTAGATCTAATTCAACTTCAAACTTGTTACACGCTAATTTGGCTGCAATGTCTGTCTCATTATGATGGGTTATATTTATGTGTGAAGGTATCCATACAAAGGAGATTCGAGACCCTTTACTCTGTGCATCAATTAGGTCATTTATAATTGGGAGTATGAGGTTCTTGCTGTCGATCTTCCAAGAGAAGTTTTCGATTGCTTGAAGAGCAGACTTTGAATCGCAGAATATTATTCCTCCTCCAATATTTTTTAATGTGCTGGTTAAGTGAGAGTAAGCGTCAAAACTCTGCGGAAACAGAAACCCTCATTTTGTTTCGCATCATGAAAATGCGGCCTTCCTCCAAAAATGGGGTGGTAAATATAACAGCACAAGTAAGTGCAATTATGTACTATTCATTGCTGTCAGGAATTGTACTTATTTTCACTTAGTATTAAACCGTACTGTCAAATATATTGTGAATATTAGAGTTTCCCTGAAAAGCTGAATAGAAAACCACAACCTCACCTAACCTTCATAGTGTTTGAAGATAAGCATTTTATTGCTTCTTAATTACAATTAGTACTTAACCTATAGCTATATTGACATTACAGTTTTATAAAACTAATAAAACAAAACTAAAATATTTCAATAAATTGTAAAGTAACTCAGGAAATGTTCAAATTTTGTATAAAATCACTATTGTTTAATAAAACTGAAAAAAGAAATTCCTGATATTTAAAACTTGTGTACAGCAAATTGATCTTGAAAACTTTTTCCTAAAATTGTGAGTCTTAACAGAAAACGAGGAAAATAAATGGGGAGGTAAATGTAACAGCGCCATAAGTGCAATTATGTACTATGTATGACAGTCACGAAATGTACTTATTACACTTAATGAGATTGTACTGTCAATTCGGAGGATGGGTTGTGAAAACGGAAAAAGAGGGGGGGAGTGGATACTGTTTTTAGATGTGACACTGGCGGTCCGCCCCTTGACCTGCCTCACACTCCCACACCTCCCTGGGTTCATCTTGCAAACTTGGGTGCGGGCAGCCCCCATGACTCAGGGCTGGAACCTCCCCGGACACACACACACACACACACACACACACACACACACACACACACACACACACACACACACCCCACACACACACACACACTACCACCCACACACACACACACACCACACACACACACACATACACACACACACTACCACCCACACACACACACACCACACACACACACACACACACCACACACACACACACACACACACACACACACACACACACACACACACACACACACACACACACACACACACACACACACATACACACACACACACACTATCCATAACTATAGGTAAACAAAGAGCGTCTGCGAGTGCCAGGATGAAGGGTCAGTGAGGGGCCATTTACTGGTAATTACGTTAAGCTAATGAGGTTATCCTGAGGGTGAGGCATCTGGCAGCCGCTACACTCCCTGCCTCCTCCTCCACGGCTGCTCACTTCCCGCCCCTCACCCCTCATGTCTCTCCCTCACCCTACGGCCAGTCCCCTCACTCCCTCACCGGCCACGCCCATATAGTTTGTATCTATGGCACACCCCTCTCTCTCTCTCTCTCTCTCTCTCTCTCTCTCTCTCTCTCTCTCTCTCTCTCTCTCTCTCTCTCTCTCTCTCTCTCTCTCTTTCTCTCTCTCTCTGTCTCTCTCTCTCTCTCCGGGACCGGCTGTCAGAGGCTGTTAACGGGTGGCAAGTGGCATCAGGAGACAGGCAGGCAGACTATCGCTGCTCCCATATGGTATAAACAACCATGCTGTCCCTCCTCGCCCACAGTCCACACCTGTCAGTCCACCCACTGCCCACAGTCCACACCTGTCAGTCCACCCACTGCCCACAGTCCACACCTGTCAGTCCACCCACTGCCCACAGTCCACACCTGTCAGTCCACCCACTGCCCACAGTCCACACCTGTCAGCCCACCCACTGCCCACAGTCCACACCTGTCAGCCCATCCCCTGCCCACAGTCTATACCTGTCAATCCACCCACTGCCCACACCTGTCAGTCCACCCACTGCCCACAGTCCACACCTGTCAGCCCACCCACTGCCCACAGTCCACACCTGTCAGCCCACCCACTGCCCACAGTCTACCAACCACCGACACCTCTGTAAGGAGGCTCCAACACCTTGCCCTGTAAGCGACTACGGGACATGTGGTAAGAAAGAGCAACTCCTGGGAAGGCGCAGGGCTGGAGGAGGGAGTACCTCACTCACACCAAACACCATCGTAATATTTCCTACGGGCTCACCATAGCCCGTGCTACTTGGAACTTTTTGTTCCAGGTAGCGAATCTTAAACAACAACAACAACAACAACGTAATGTTACAATATTATCTAGACTTTCTGATTACACAGCTATTGACGTTCCGAGCACATAATGTTGACGTTCCGAGCACATAATGTTGACGTTCCGAGCACATAATGTTGACGTTCCGAGCACATAATGTTGACGTTCCGAGCACATAATGTTGACGTTTCGAGCACATAATGTTGATGTTTCGAGCACATAATGTTGACGTTTCGAGCACATAATGTCGACGTTCTGAGCACATAATGTTGACGTTCCGAGCACATAATGTTGACGTTCCGAGCACATAATGTTGACGTTCCGAGCACATAATGTTGACGTTCCGAGCACATAATGTTGACGTTTCGAGCACATAATGTCGACGTTCCGAGCACATAATGTTGACGTTTCGAGCACATAATGTTGACGTTTCGAGCACATAATGTTGACGTTTCGAGCACATAATGTCGACGTTCCGAGCACATAATGTTGACGTTCCGAGCACATAATGTCGACGTTCCGATCACATAATGTTGACGTTCCGAGCACATAATGTTGACGTTCCGAGCACATAATGTTGACGTTCCGAGCACATAATGTTGACGTTCCGAGCACATAATGTTGACGTTTCGAGCACATAATGTTGACGTTCCGAGCACATAATGTCGACGTTCCGAGCACATAATGTTGACGTTCCGAGCACATAATGTTGACGTTTCGAGCACATAATGTTGACGTTCCGAGCACATAATGTTGACGTTCCGAGCACATAATGTTCACGTTCCGAGCACATAATGTCGACGTTCCGATCACATAATGTCGACGTTCCGAGCACATAATGTTGACGTTCCGATCACATAATGTTGACGTTCCGAGCACATAATGTCGACGTTCCGATCACATAATGTCGACGTTCCGAGCACATAATGTTGACGTTCCGAGCACATAATGTCGACGTTCCGAGCACATAATGTCGACGTTCCGAGCACATAATGTCGACGTTCCGAGCACATAATGTCGACGTTCCGATCACATAATGTTGACGTTCCGATCACATAATGTTGACGTTCCGATCACATAATGTTGACGTTCCGAGCACATAATGTCGACGTTCCGAGCACATAATGTCGACGTTCCGATCACATAATGTTGACGTTCCGATCACATAATGTTGACGTTCCGATCACATAATGTTGACGTCAACCAATTAATATAAAGTTAACACTGTGAAGACACAGGACACACACAATATCACAGGATAACACAGTGTTATCTTGTGAACTATTTCTACAGTTGTCTGGAAGACTCGTGTCTTACAGGCTCTTAGTGCCAGCTGGAAGATCTGGTCGAGGGACCACTTGACTACCTATCTTCTTGAGGTTATCTTGAGATGATTTCGGGGCTTAGCGTCCCCGCGGCCCGGTCCTCGACCAGGCCTCTTTTTTGTTACACACCCCCCAGGAAGCAGTCCTTAGCACCTGCCTGCTTGATGCATCAGCTTCACCACCTACACCAGTCCTGAAGAACTCACCTGCTAACTGGGAGATGTATTGGAACTCTTGCCTGCTTACTGGAGTCACTCCACTACCTAGAGAGAACTTCAGGAGTACACACCTACTAACAGGCAGGTGTACTGGAACACCTGCCTGCCTCGCCAGCTACATACACCTGCACAAGGTACCCACCTGCAAGCTGGACGGGACAGCCGGGGTCGGTGTTGTGGTTGTCGTCTGTCATCTCCTCGTCTCTCGCCTCTTCTTTGATGGCGTCGTAGTCGTGACGGCAGAAGAGAACGTCGTCTCTCAAGGCGAACTCATCCCCCGGCAGGAGCTGCTTCCCACAAGATCTGCACCTGCGGGGCGTGCCAACTAGTTACTGCGTCTTCCTTCAACACAAGGCTTACCTCATGGGCCAGTCCTCCCCACCAACACTCATACACGGCTGTATCTTAAACCCCCCCCACACAATACTCGGGCCTACTGAGCCCTGTCTTAGCAACCCCCAGCCTGGGAGTGTGTGGTGTATTGGTCATGTTGCTCCGATACAACTGAACTGAATTCAAGATATGTGGTAGCCGGATGAGGTACCAACAGTGTCATAGATCAATGATCTCCTTGCAGGTATAGAGGCTTTGGAGGTCATTAGTCAAGGGAGCAGTTGTATACAATCTAGGGAAAACACCTGTGGAGTCACATGACGTGTTACAAGATGTGACACAGACAGATATGTGGCAAATGCTGATTGTGGCACATGTTGCACTGAGGGGCAGTGTTGTTCAGTGTTAGCTAAGAATAAAGAAGTTACGAATGTGTGTGTGATTTGGACCAGAGATCATCAAGACCTGAGTACTGAGACAAGTCTCTCTCAGTAATGTCCAAACTGCTCTCTCTCTCTTTCTCAAAGAGAGAGAGAGCAGAGGAGGGTGACTCAGCTGATGCAAGAAGGGAGTTGGCGAGGGTGATTTAGCAGAGTGCAAGTAAGGGTGCAGATGGAGGGAGCGGAAGAGAGTGAAATATTTGGAAGATTTCAGTAAGGGTGACGAGGAAACAGGTGGCCATGTTGCTCATGACAGACACGGCAGGTTGCCACGACATGTGGCAAGCAAAACTGTCACTTGGTGCCATCTTTCTCACAGGGAGTTGTTACTACAATATATCTAAAAGCTGTGGCTTACTGCGATGTATCTGGTAGTAGTGGCTTACTACGATACATGAGGTGTGAGCGGCTTATTTGGACAGCTCTGCTACGAGTGGCTTGCTAGGATGTATGCGGAAGGAGTGTCATATTAGGATATATATATATATATATATATATATATATATATATATATATATATATATATATATATATATATATATATATATATATATATGATAGGATGGTTTACTAGGGTATATCTGCTAGCACTGGCTTCCTTCCTACTGGCCACTCTAGTAGGAGTGGATTACCAGGATATAGTTGGTGCAGTGGCTTAATTAGCAGGATATATCTGGTAGGAGGGCTTGCTAGGATATATTTCATAGGAGGGGACTTACTAGGATATATCGGCTAGGAATGGTTTCACTTTTAAATCTCTGGTGTTATTGTATCCAAGGTTATCCCACTTGGGATAATATATATATCCTTGTATATATTCACTTATATATTGTATCCACTTGAGTTACTGTACCCAAGCATGGAGACCTCATCTTCAGAAGGACAGCTGCTTTGGAGACAGTGCAATACCGGACAACCAAAATCCTTCCAGAGCAAAGTCAACTCTCATACCAGGAACGGTTGAGAGCCACAGGACTAACAACACTGCCAACCAGGCATGACAGGGCGGATCTCATCGAAACTTTTAATATAGTGAACAATTTGGAGGATATTGACTCTAACAACTTCTTCAGAAGGTCAGATGTAACACAAACAAGGAGCAACGGTTTCAAGCTCAACAAGCCACAATGCAGGACAGGAAATAGGAGATGCTTTTTCACCCATGGTGTTATAAACCCTTGGAACCGCCTACCCGACAACACCGTAAATGACCAAACACAGATGAAGTATAAGATTCAGTTCGATCAAATCTTCAGGACAAAGGAACGGGGGGGTTAGGAGGCTTCACCTGTCCTCGATAAGGCTATTGGAGACAGAGTGGCCATCAGGTCAATTTAGGTAACTATATTAAGGGGGATAAAAATAATGTTGAAAAGCACCCTTAACTGCAGAGACGCTGTTGAAGCATTCAGAATTACGCCTCCATTAATGGCAAGATTGTAAATAATAAAAATAATAATAATAATAATATTAATAATAATAATAATAATAATAATAATAATAATATTAAAAAAATCCTGAGGCAATAAGGTGACTCGAACCAGTGTTCTGATGATTCCCAGATGTTCACCTTAATCCACCCAGCCACAATATTAATATTGTGGCTGTCTGGAGTATTACGGAGTACCACACCTGGCCTCTGGTCACCACACCTGGCCTCTGGTCACCACACCTGGCCTCTGGTCACCACACCTGGCCTCTGGTCACCACACCTGGCCTCTGGTCACCACACCTGGCCTCTGGTCACCACACCTGGCCTCTGGTCACCACACCTGGCCTCTGGACACCACACCTGGCCTCTGGTCACCACACCTGGCCTCTGGTCACCACACCTGGCCTCTGGTCACCACACCTGGCCACTAGTCACCACACCTGGCCTCTGGTCACCACACCTGGCCACTGGTCACCACACCTGGCCACTGGTCACCACACCTGGCCTCTGGTCACCACACCTGGCCTCTGGTCACCACACCTGGCCTCTGGTCACCACACCTGGCCTCTGGTCACCACACCTGGCCACTGGTCACCACACCTGGCCACTGGTCACCACACCTGGCCTCTGGTCACCACACCTGGCCTCTGGTCACCACACCTGACCTCTGGTCACCACACCTGGCCTCTGGTCACCACACCTGGCCTCTGGTCACCACACCGGGCTTCTGGTCACCACACCTGGCCTCTGGTCACCACACCTGGCCTCTGGTCACCACACCTGGCCTCTGGTCACCACACCTGGCCACTGGTCACCACACCTGGCTACTGGTCACAACACCTGGCCTCTGGTCACCACACCTGGCCTCTGGTCACCACACCTGGCCTCTGGTCACCATACCTGGCCACTGGTCACCACACCTGGCCTCTGGTCACCACATCTGGCCTCTGGTCACCACACCTGGCCTCTGGTCACCACATCTGGCCTCTGGCCACCACATCTGGCCTCTGGTCACCACACCTGGCCTCTGGTCACCACACCTGGCCACTGGTCACCACACCTGGCCACTGGTCACCACACCTGGCCTCTGGTCACCACACCTGGACACTGGTCACCACACCCGGCCTCTGGTCCCCACACCTGGCCTCTGGTCACCACACCAGGCCTCTGGTCACCAAACCTGGCCTCTGATCACCACACCTGGCCTCTGATCACCACACCTGGCCTCTGGTCCCCACACCTGGCCAATGGTCACCACACCTGGCCAATGGTCACCACACCTGGCCACTGGTCACCACACCTGGCCACTGGCCACCACACCTGGCCTCTGGTCACCACACCTGGCCTCTGGTCACCTCATCTGGCCTCTGGTCACCACACCTGGCCTCTGGTCACCACACCTGGCCTCTGGTCACCACACCTGGCCTCTGGTCACCACACCTGGCCACTGGTCACCACACCTGGCCACTGGTCACCATACCTGGCCTCTGGTCACCACACCTGGCCACTGGTCACCATACCTGGCCTCTGGTCACCACACCTGGTCTCTGGTCACCACACCTGGCCTCTGGTCACCACACCTGGCCACTGGTCACCACACCTGGCCACTGGTCACCACACACCTGGCCACTGGTCACCACACCTGGCCACTGGTCACCACACCTGGCTACTGGTCAACACACCTGGTCTCTGGTCACCACACCTGGCCTCTGGTCACCACACCTGGCCTCTGGTCACCACACCTGGCTACTGGTCACCACACCTGGCCACTGGTCACCACACCTGGCCTCTGGTCACCACACCTGGCCTCTGGTCACCATACCTGGCCACTGGTCACCACACCTGGCCTCTGGTCACCACATCTGGCCTCTGGTCACCACACCTGGCCTCTGGTCACCACATCTGGCCTCTGGTCACCACATCTGGCCTCTGGTCACCACACCTGGCCTCTGGTCACCACACCTGGCCACTGGTCACCACACCTGGCCACTGGTCACCACACCTGGCCTCTGGTCACCACACCTGGACACTGGTCACCACACCTGGCCTCTGGTCCCCACACCTGGCCTCTGGTCACCACACCAGGCCTCTGGTCACCAAACCTGGCCTCTGATCACCACACCTGGCCTCTGATCACCACACCTGGCCTCTGGTCCCCACACCTGGCCAATGGTCACCACACCTGGCCAATGGTCACCACACCTGGCCACTGGTCACCACACCTGGCCACTGGCCACCACACCTGGCCTCTGGTCACCTCATCTGGCCTCTGGTCACCACACCTGGCCTCTGGTCACCACACATGGCCTCTGGTCACCACACCTGGCCTCTGGTCACCACACCTGGCCACTGGTCACCACACCTGGCCACTGGTCACCATACCTGGCCTCTGGTCACCACACCTGGTCTCTGGTCACCACACCTGGCCTCTGGTCACCACACCTGGCCTCTGGTCACCACACCTGGCCACTGGTCACCACACCTGGCCACTGGTCACCACACACCTGGCCACTGGTCACCACACCTGGCCACTGGTCACCACACCTGGCTACTGGTCAACACACCTGGTCTCTGGTCACCACACCTGGCCTCTGGTCACCACACCTGGCCTCTGGTCACCACACCTGGCTACTGGTCACCACACCTGGCCACTGGTCACCACACCTGGCCTCTGGTCACCACACCTGGCCTCTGGTCACCACACCTGGCCACTGGTCACCACACACCTGGCCACTGGTCACCACACACCTGGCCACTGGTCACCACACCTGGCCACTGGTCACCACACACCTGGCCACTGGTCACCACACACCTGACCACTGGTCACAACACCTGGCTACTGGTCACCACACCTGGCCTCTGGTCACCACACCTGGCCACTGGTCACCACACCTGGCTACTGGTCACCACACCTGGCCTCTGGTCACCACACCTGGCCACTGGTCACCACACTTGGCTACTGGTCACCACACCTGGCCACTGGTCACCACACCTGGCCTCTGGTCACCACACCTGGCCACTGGTCACCACACACCTGGCCACTGGTCACCACACACCTGGCCACTGGTCACCACACCTGGCCACTGGTCACCACACACCTGGCCACTGGTCACCACACACTTGGCCACTGGTCACCACACCTGGCTACTGGTCACCACACCTAACCTCTGGTCACCACACCTGGCCACTGGTCACCACACCTTTCTACTGGTCACCACACCTGATCTCTGGTCACCACACCTGGCCTCTGGTCACCACACCTAGCCACTGGTCACCATACCTGGCTACTGGTCACCACACCTGGCCACTGGTCACCACACCTGGCCTCTGGTCACCACACCTGGCCACTGGTCACCACACACCTGGCCACTGGTCACCACACACCTGGCCACTGGTCACCACACCTTTCTACTGGTCACCACACCTGGCCTCTGGTCACCACACCTGGTCTCTGGTCACCACACCTGGCCTCTGGTCACCACACCTGGCCTCTGGTCACCACACCTGGCCACTGGTCACCACACCTGGCCACTGGTCACCACACACCTGGCCACTGGTCACCACACACCTGGCCACTGGTCACCACACCTGGCCTCTGGTCACCACACCTGGTCTCTGGTCACCACACCTGGCCTCTGGTCACCACACCTGGCCTCTGGTCACCACACCTGGCCACTGGTCACCACACCTGGCTACTGGTCACCACACCTGGTTACTGGTCACCACACCTGGCCACTGGTCACCACACCTGGCTACTGGTCACCACACCTGGCTACTGGTCACCACACCTGGCCACTGGTCACCACACCTGGCCTCTGGTCACCACACCTGGCCACTGGTCACCACACCTGGCCTCTGGTCACCACACCTGGCCTCTGGTCACCACACCTGGCCACTGGTCACCACACCTGGCTACTGGTCACCACACCTGGCCTCTGGTCACCACACCTGGCCTCTGGTCACCACACCTGGTCTCTGGTCAGCACACCTGGCTACTGGTCACCACACCTGGCCACTGGTCACCACACCTGGCCTCTGGTCACCACACCTGGCCTCTGGTCACCACACCTGGCCTCTGGTCACCACACCTGGCCTCTGGTCACCACACCTGGCCACTGGTCACCATACCTGGCTACTGGTCACCACACCTGGCCTCTGGTCACCACACCTGGCCACTGGTCACCACACCTGGCCTCTGGTCACCACACCTGGCCTCTGGTCACCACACCTGGCCTCTGGTCACCACACCTGGCCACTGGTCACCACACCTGGCCTCTGGTCACCACACCTGGCCTCTGGTCACCACACCTGGCCACTGGTCACCACACACCTGGCCACTGGTCACCACACACCTGGCCACTGGTCACCACACCTGGCCACTGGTCACCACACACCAGGCCACTGGTCACCACACACCTGGCCACTGGTCACCACACCTGGCTACTGGTCACCACACCTAACCTCTGGTCACCACACCTGGCCACTGGTCACCACACCTTTCTACTGGTCACCACACCTGATCTCTGGTCACCACACCTGGCCTCTGGTCACCACACCTAGCCACTGGTCACCATACCTGGCTACTGGTCACCACACCTGGCCACTGGTCACCACACCTGGCCTCTGGTCACCACACCTGGCCACTGGTCACCACACACCTGGCCACTGGTCACCACACACCTGGCCACTGGTCACCACACCTTTCTACTGGTCACCACACCTGGCCTCTGGTCACCACACCTGGTCTCTGGTCACCACACCTGGCCTCTGGTCACCACACCTGGCCTCTGGTCACCACACCTGGCCACTGGTCACCACACCTGGCCACTGGTCACCACACACCTGGCCACTGGTCACCACACACCTGGCCACTGGTCACCACACCTGGCCTCTGGTCACCACACCTGGTCTCTGGTCACCACACCTGGCCTCTGGTCACCACACCTGGCCTCTGGTCACCACACCTGGCCACTGGTCACCACACCTGGCTACTGGTCACCACACCTGGTTACTGGTCACCACACCTGGCCACTGGTCACCACACCTGGCTACTGGTCACCACACCTGGCTACTGGTCACCACACCTGGCCACTGGTCACCACACCTGGCCTCTGGTCACCACACCTGGCCACTGGTCACCACACCTGGCCTCTGGTCACCACACCTGGCCTCTGGTCACCACACCTGGCCACTGGTCACCACACCTGGCTACTGGTCACCACACCTGGCCTCTGGTCACCACACCTGGCCTCTGGTCACCACACCTGGTCTCTGGTCAGCACACCTGGCTACTGGTCACCACACCTGGCCACTGGTCACCACACCTGGCCTCTGGTCACCACACCTGGCCTCTGGTCACCACACCTGGCCTCTGGTCACCACACCTGGCCTCTGGTCACCACACCTGGCCACTGGTCACCACACCTGGCTACTGGTCACCACACCTGGCCTCTGGTCACCACACCTGGCCACTGGTCACCACACCTGGCCTCTGGTCACCACACCTGGCCTCTGGTCACCACACCTGGCCTCTGGTCACCACACCTGGCCACTGGTCACCACACCTGGCCTCTGGTCACCTCACCTGGCCTCTGGTCACCACACCTGGCCTCTGGTCACCACACCTGGCTACTGGTCACCACACCTGGCCTCTGGTCACCACACCTGGCCTCTGGTCACCACACCTGGCCACTGGTCACCACACCTGGCCTCTGGTCACCACACCTGGCCTCTGGTCACCACACCCGGCCACTGGTCACCACACCTGGCTACTGGTCACCACACCTGGCTACTGGTCACCACACCTGGCCTCTGGTCACCACACCTGGCTACTGGTCACCACACCTGGCTACTGGTCACCACACCTGGCCTCTGGTCACCACACCTGGCCACTATAGAGTGTTGAGAGTTGGATATAGTCTGTTATCCTTGCACTCCCAGGATGAACAGCAATATGTATCTCGCTAATGGACGAGATCAGAGTTGGGCGGCCAGCATACTATTATAAATTTTTCTTCAAGTTTTAAGTAACGTGTGTGTGTGTGTGTGTGTGTGTGTGTGTGTGTGTGTGTGTGTGTGTGTGTGTGTGTGTGTGTGTGTGTGTGTGTGTGTGTGTGTGTGTGTGTGTGTGTGTGTACTCACCTAGTTGTGCTTGCGGGGGTTGAGCTCTGGCTCTTTGGTCCCGCCTGTCAACTGTCAATCAACTGGTGTACAGATTCTTGAGCCTACTGGGCTCTATCATATCTACATTTAAAACTGTGTATGGAGTCAGCCTCCACCACATCACTGCCTAGTGCATTCCATCCGTTAACTACTCTGACACTGAAAAAGTTCCTTCTAACGTCTCTGTGGCTCATGTGGGTACTCAGTTTCCACCTGTGTCCCCTTGTTCGCGTCCCACCAGTGTTGAATAGTTTATCCTTGTTTACCCGGTCGATTCCTGTGAGGATTTTGTAGGTTGTGATCATGTCTCCCCTCACTCTTCTGTCTTCCAGTGTCGTAAGGTGCATTTCCCGCAGCCTTTCCTCGTAACTCATGCCTCTTAGTTCTGGGACTAGTCTAGTAGCATACCTTTGGACTTTTTCCAGCTTCGTCTTGTGCTTGACAAGGTACGGGCTCCATGCTGGGGCCGCATACTCCAGGATTGGTCTTACATATGTGGTGTACAAGATTCTGAATAATTCCTTACACAGGTTCCTGAACGCTGTTCTGATGTTAGCCAGCCTCGCATATGCCGCAGACGTTATTCTTTTTATGTGGGCTTCGGGAGACAGGTTTGGTGTGATATCAACTCCTAGATCTTTCTCTCTGTTCGTTACATTAAGTACTTCATCTCCTATTCTGTATCCTGTGTTTGGCCTCCTATTTCCACCACCTAGTTTCATTACTTTGCATTTACTCGGGTTGAACTTCAACAGCCATTTGTTGGACCATTCACTCAGTCTGTCTAGGTCATCTTGTAGCCTCCTACTATCGTCCTCAGTTTCAATCCTCCTCATAATTTTTGCATCATCGGCAAACATTGAGAAAAACGATTCTATACCCTCTGGAAGATCATTTACATATAACAGAAACAGTATAGGTCCAAGGACTGACCCCTGCGGTACTCCACTCGTAACGTCTCGCCAATCTGAGACCTCACCCCTCACACTGACTCGTTGTCTCCTGTTACTTAGGTACTCCTGTATCCAACGGAGTACCTTCCCTTTCACTCCAGCCTGCATCTCCAGTTTTTTCACTAGCCTCTTGTGTGGCACTGTATCAAAGGCTTTCTGACAATCCAAAAATATGCAGTCTGCCCACCCTTCTCTTTCTTGCCTTATTTTTGTTGCCTGGTCGTAGAATTCAAGTAACCCTGTGAGGCAGGACCTGCCATCCCTGAATCCATGTTGATGCTGTGTTACAAAGTTCTTTCGCTCCAGGTGCTCCACTAGCTTTCTTCGCACAATCTTCTCCATCATCTTGCATGGTATGCAGGTTAGGGACACTGGTCTGTAATTCAATGCCTCCTGTCTATCCCCTTTCTTGTATATCGGGACTACGTTAGCTGCTTTCCAAATTTCTGGCAGTTCCCCTGTTGCCAGTGATTTGTTATACACCATGGAGAGCGGGAGGCACAGTTCTTCTGCTCCTTCCTTTAGTATCCAAGGGGAGATTCCATCTGGGCCTGTAGCCTTTGTCACATCCAATTCTAGTAATTTTCAAGTCTGTGTGTGTGTGTGTGTGTGTGTGTGTGTGTGTGTGTGTGTGTGTGTGTGTGTGTGTGTGTGTGTGTGTGTGTGTGTGTGTGTGTGTGTGTGTTCGTGCGCATGTGTGTGTACTCAACTATTTGTGCCTGCAGGATCGAGCACTGGCTCTTGGATCCCGCCTTTCCAGCCATCGGTTGTTTACAGCAATGACTCCGGTCCCATTTCACTATCATCTCTAGTTTTAAAATTATGAATAGAGTTTGCTTCCACAACCTGCTCCTAAAGTGCATTCCAATTTTTCACTACTCACGCTAAAATAAAACTTCCTAACATCTCTGTGACTCATCTGAGTTTCCAGTTTCCACCCATGTCCCCTCGTTCTGTTAATATTACATGTGAACATTTCATCTATTTCCACTATGTCAATTCCCCTGAGTATTTTATACATTCCTATCATATCCCCCCTTTCCATTCTTTTTCCTAGTGTCGTAAGGTTCAGTTCCTTCAGGCACTCTTCATATCCCATCGCTCGTAATTCTCACAAACTTCAGAACCTTTTCCAGTTTCCTTATGTGTTTCGTCAGGTGGGTACTCCACGATGGTGTGGCATACTCAAAGACTGGTCTCACGTTGGTAGTGTAAGGCGCCCTAAAATCCTCCTCGCTTTGGTGTCTGAATGATGTTCTAACTTTTGCCAGTGTAGAGTACGCTGCTGTCGTTATCCTATTTTTATGTGCCTCAGGAGTTAGCTTAGATATTACATCCACTCCCAGGTCTCTTTCTCGAATCATCACAGGTAGGCAGTTCCCCTTCATTGTGTACTGTTCCTTTGGTCTCCTATCACCTGATCCCATTTCCATAACTTTACATTTGTTCGTGTTGAACTCCAGTAGCCATTTCTCTGACCATCTCTGCAACCTGCCCAGGTCCTTTTGGAGGATCTTGCAATCCTCATCTGTCACAACTCTTCTCATTAATTTTGCGTCATCCGCGAACTTCGACATGTAGGATTCTACTCCTGTAAACATGTCATTTACGTAGATTAGAAGTAGAATTGGTTCCAGCACCGATCCTTGAGGTACTCCAGTCGTTACTGTTCGCCAGTCCGACTTCTCGCCATCTACTGTGATAGGAGTTGTATGTCAATGTCAAGAGTCCTTAAGTGACATGCCTAGTTTGACAAGTACCGGCCAGTTTACTGATAACGTGTCTGTATCCACAGAGGCGACGTAGGGTTGCAGTGGTACGGAGACAGTCAGTCTACTCAGGGCAGCCTGTTATCTCCCTACTCAATTCTGCTTTACGCGAGCAGTGAGCCGCCGCCGAAGAAGAACTGTGTGGTATCTACTTTCTGCCTTTGGAGTGGCAGTGAAAGAATTTGGCGTATGCCGGCACTGGCTAGAGGAAGAGACGACCGACAGTGAGGTGCTACGGAGGAGTGTAACTAGCTAGTTGCAAGAAGCTCCTGCCAGGGGTTCGCTACCCTTGTATTTGTTCGTGTAGAGGCCCAGCAGCGCGAGGCTGATGTTCTCTGCCAGCACCAGGCTGGAGAGGGATTGTGGGCGTTCACAAGGAGCACCTGGTGAGACTGCGTATAGGCTGGCCCGTGGCTAGGGTAGACTCGTTGGTGTTTCCCGGTACTGGTTGAGGACGGTACTGTGTGTTGAGGAAACACGGAAGTTGACAAGGCTGCATTGTATGAGCATCGAGGAGCGCTTAGCGTCCTATGAGAGCGACACATGTGTATATATCTGTGTAGTAATACTTCGTTTATGATTCTATTTAAGGTGATGGGAAAGTGATAATATGTGAATATATTGACAAAGGATGAAGTGTCGTATTCCTTTCAACTCCCCCACTTTTTTTTTTTTACTTACAATACCAAGCCTACTCCTTGAAAGCCACTACCGACTTGGGGTCGGATACTAGTACTTTGGTTTCTCCAGCAAAGAACCCGGTTGCGACCCATAGTGGCCGTAACACTAGGTTGTGAACACTCCATGGAAACTGGCATTCAGCGCCTCGCAGATTTCTTATATGCCCCCTCTGTTTTCTTTAGTCTTGTCACTTGTTCGTTCACAGACATTTTTCTTCATATTTGGGTTGCTTTTTCGCTTTGATTGCAATATCATTATCATAATTTATCGGATATTTTTATCATAATTTATCAGATTTATGGATATTTCCATAAATATCAGTGTTACTCAAATGTTATCAGTCACTAGGCTATTTTCAGTAATAATTTTTCTTATGTTAATGTAATCGTTCCTAGCTCTGTTGTATCTGATCCTGTTGTCCTCTGTCCTTTGTCTTCTGTACTTCCTCCACTCCCTCCTGCTGGCCATTTGTGCTTCCTGACACTGTCTATTAAACCATGGGTTATTATACTCCCTCTTGCTTTTTCCTTTACTGTTGGTATAAATCAATCTCCGGCTTCCTTGCATTTCCATATGACTTGGTTCATCATATCTTGGACTTTTTTCCTCTAATTTCTTTCTGCCACTGCACTTCTCCCAAGTAGTCCCTTATCCTCCTGTAGTGCCCTTTCCTGTAGTAAATTCTCCTTACCCAGATCTCTTCTCTCTTGGTCACAAGTTAAAGTTCCATCATGTAGTCAAAGACTAGGACACAATGGTCACTGGCCCCTAAAGGTATTTCATGTTCCAAATTCTCGATGTCTTCTACGTTCTGGGTGAAAATCAGGTTTAATAGGCTCGGTGTATCCCCTCCTCTTTCCCTTGTGTCATACTTCACATGTTGCGTTTGGAAATTCCTGTCTATAACATCTACTAACTTTGTTCCCCACGTTTCTTCCCCCGCCATGGGGATTCCTTGATTCCCAATTGATCTCTCCGTGATTTAGGTCCCCCATGACCATCAGTTTCACTCTCCTTCTATGAGCTGTGTGTTTGTACTCACCTATTTGTACTCGCCTATTTGTGCTTGTTGGGGTTGAGCTTTGTCTCTTTGGTTCCGCCTCTCAACTTTCAATCAACAGGTGTACAGGTTCCTTAGCCTATTGGGCTCTATCATATCTACACTTTAAACTGTGTATGGAGTCAGCCTCCACCACATTACTTCCTAATGCATTCCATCTGTTAACTACTCTGACACTGAAAAAGTTCTTTCTAACGTCCCTGTGGCATATTTGGGTACTCGGTTTCCACCTGTTTTCCCTTGTTCGTGTACCACCAGTGTTGAATAGTTTATCCTTGTCTGCCCTGTCAATACCCCCCTGAGGATTTTGTAGGTAGTGATCATGTCTCCCCTTACTCTTCTGTCTTCCAGTGTCGTAAGGTGCATCTCTCGCAGCCTTTCCTCGTAACTCATGCCTCTTAGCTCCGGGACTAGTCTAGTGGCATATCTCTGAACTTTTTTCAGCTTCGTCTTGTGCTTGATAAGGTACGGGCTCCATGCTGGGGCCGCATACTCCAGGATTGGTCTTATATATGTGGTATACAATATTCTGAATGATTCCTTGTGTGTGTACTCACCTAATTATACTCGCCTAATTGTGCTTGCGGGGTTGATCTCTGGCTCTTTGGTCCCGCCTCTCAACCATCAATCAACAGGTGTATAGGTTCATGAGCCTATTGGGCTCTATCATATCTACACTTGAAACTGTGTATGGAGTCAGCCTCCACCACATCACTTCCTAATGCATTCCATCTGTTAACTACTCTGACACTTAAAAAAAATCTAATGTCTCTATGGCTCATTTTGCACTTAATTTCCACCTGTGTCCTCCCCTTGAGGTAAATAGTCTGTCCTTTTCTACCCTATCAATTCCTTTGAGAATCTTATGTGGTAATTATGTCCTCCCTAACTCTTCTGTCTTCCAGCGACGTGAGATTTAATTCCCGTAGTCTCTCCTCGTAGCTCATACCCCTCAGCTCGGGTACTAGTCTGGTGGCAAACCTTTGAACCTTTTTCCAGTTTAGTCTTATGCTTGACTAGACATGGACTCCATTCTGGAGCTGCATTCTCCAGGATTGGTCTGACATATGTGGTATATAATGTTCTGAATGATTCCTTACACAAGATTCTAAAGGTTGTTCTTATGTTAGCCAACCCTGCATATGCCGCTGATATTATCCTCTTGATATAGGCTTCAGGGGACAGGTCTGGCGTGATATCAACCCCCAGGACTTTCCTTCTGACTCTAGAAGAATTTCCTCTCCCAAATGATACCTTGTATCTGGCCTCCTGCTCCCTACACCTATCTTCATTTCGTTACATTTGCTTGGGTTCAACTCTAATAAATATGTGTGGAACCATTCCTTTAGCTTATCCAGGTCTTCTTGAAGCCTCAAGCTGTCCTCCTCTGCCTTAATCCTTCTCATAATTTTGGCGTCGTCAGCAAACATTGAGAGGAATGAGTCTATACCCTCTGGGAGATCATTAATTTACGTTTATCGTAAACAGGATAGGTCCAAGTACAGAGCCCTGTGGGACTCCACTGGTGACTTCACGCCAATCTGAGGTCTCACCCCTCACTGTAACTCTCTGCTTCCTATTGCTTAGGTACTCCCTTATCCACTGGAGCACCTTACCAGTTACACCTGCCTGTTTCTCCAGCTTATACACCAGCCTCTTATGGGTACTGTGTGTGCGTGTGTGCGTGTACGTGAGTGTGTACGAGGGCCTACCTGAAGCAGTCCAAGTGGAAGATCTTGGAGCGCGCTCTCATCACCATGTCCGTGCGACTAAACCCAGCGCCGCACTTGTCACACTTAGCACCAAACAACCTGCAACAGCAACAACAAACATGCACAATTAACACCTCTGCAAGACACGAGGCACGAATTAACTGATTGATAAATAACGAGGTATTCGCGCCCTCCTAAAACACACACACACACACACACACACACACACACACACACACACACACACTCACACTCACACTCACACTCACACACACACACACACACACACACACACTCACACTCACACTCACACACACCTGTGTTTGGGTCCACATTACAATCACCGCCAGAGGCCAGAGTCACCTGTTTGACACAACGGAACTTCCCCACTCAACCCTACAGAACGGAGCGCTCTTAGTCTATCTCGTATTCTCTGGTGTTTCTTTGTGAGCAACTGACGCGGAACCCAACTCTTCCTTGAACATTAACAAGGCAAACAACAATAATAAGACAAAGAACACCAGCAATAATTATAATAATACTGAATAATGCAAATAATAATAATTAAAATGATGATAACTGATATGTTAATCACATGTTTCTATAGACAAAGAGCCTATAGGGCCGGCGTGCGGACCCAGGTCCCTGGACCCCGCACACCTAACACTTCTCCTTCACACAATCTTCATTCCAGTGTTTACACATGACGTCATAAATGCCTGAGGATTTCTTAAAGCTGCAGGAGGACTGGTTGGGCAAGTGGTTGTCGGAGTTCAACATCAACAAATGTAAGGTGATGAGGATGAGAACAAAGAAGATAAAAATTAGATAAATCACCGAACCAACCACCTGAACGATACATAGTACTCGAAGGAAACATGACCACGACATACAAGATACTTGGGACAAAGATACAGTTGAGACGGATCAAGCTGACGTTGAGAGTTGCCGAGTGCATACTGATGACGGTTAAGCCACGAGGAAAGATTAAGGAAACAAACCTCACAATGCTAGAGGAAAGAAGAAACAAAGGGATATGATCACAACATACAAGATACTGAGGGGTAACAGACAAGGTGGACAGTCACTATAAACTGAGAGAAAGTAATACAAGAGGACACAGTTGGAAGGTGGTAGCGCAAGGCCTGTATGACTGTAAGGAACAGAAGGACTGTTCCTTACAGTTCCTTACAAGGCCTGTAGGACTGAGGAACAGAAGGACTGTTCCTTACAGTTCCTTACAAGGCCTGTAGGACTGTAAGGAACAGTAGTTCCTTACAGAAGGACAGTAAGGAACTGCTGTTGTGGTGGACTGTGGTCAACACTGGACACTGGGTGTGGGAGCCGCCTCCACCCACACTGGGTGTGGGAGCCGCCTCCACCCACAACCTTAACACCAGATTCGACAAAGAATTTAAATGTCCGAATAGTCAAGTTGTAACACGACAAGTACAACAAGGTTGTTAGGCGGGGCATAACGTGCTGGACCACACCTCCCTGTTGTCATTGTTAGGTAATTCCCACTCCCCACCACAACCACCACCACTACAACCACCACTCCCCACCACCACCACCACAACAATCATCATCCCACCCCCCAACATCATCCGCCACCACAACAATCCTCACCTACTAAAAACACAACCACCCCCACAACAATATCTGCTTTCCCCACCATCACTCCAGCCACAACCATCCCCCCCCTTATAATAACTAACACTACTCCCCCCCCCCCACAACTATCAACATCATCACCCTCATAAAAACCGCTACAACTCCCAACACAGCAATGAGTACCACCACCACCACCCCCACCACAACCCTCCCCCCACCACCATCCCCACCACTACAAACACCAATACCCCCTCAACAGCCACTACAACCAACCCTTACATCACTACCACCACCACTACCATCCCCACACAACCCCTACACCTCCCCCCCCCCCCACCAACCCATCCATTAACTTCCACTTACATCTGTCAGTGAGGAGGAGGCGACCACTCCAGGTGATGCCAACTGACATACCTGCCCGCTTATCTTAATCAACACATCACGTCGTGAGATAGGAGGCCGAGAGCCGTCACCGTGATGACAGTCCTCGGGGTGCAGTGTACACCAACGCCTGCAGGCTGATAACGCCCGATATCCTCCTATACTTCAGAATACAGCGCCTGTAGTATGATGATGCTAGGTATGCTGGTGCTGGTATACTTCAGAACACAGGAACACTGTGAGCATTATAATAAGGCCAGGTATGCTGGTATACTTCAGAATACAGGAACACTGTGAGCATTATGATAAGGTCAGGTATGCTGGTATACTTCAGAATACAGGAACACTGTGAGCATTATGATAAGGTCAGGTATGCTGGTATACTTCACAATACAGGAACACTGTGAGCATTATGATAAGGTCAGGTATGCTGGTATACTTCACAATACAGGACCAGCCGCTTGGAGCCAACATCACCCTACTCTTGCACAGGTAGAGGCAAATAGGTAAATACAGCGTGTAGGTATAAGCCTGTTAAATGCTTTACGAAATATTAGCATTTATAGAGACCTCCAGGCTATTTTCTTTGTCAAGTGTGAAATATTTGGTGTGATTTCCCTAGAGTTTTTAGCGATCGTAATATATTCCTGCTACCTTATTCAATCTTGTGTTGTTGATATCCTCAAAATGCATCCGGAGTCTGCCAGTGCAGACCGCTTATCACATGCCTCTGTATGACTAACCATCCTGTGTGATGGGGATTTTTTAGCATCACCTAGTTAGCTTTTTTGACACACTGTACTCCACTTCATATAGTCTAGGGTAGCTGCACTAATGCACATGTACCTCATGTATTAATAATAAAAAAAAATATCCTGAGAGACCCGGATAGGTGTTTCAGGGCTTCCAAGTAATACATTTTCTGAGAGAAAGGGTAGGGGGGGGGAGAGGGGGGGAAGCAAGGAGTAAAGAGAGGGAGGGCGACTGAGAGGACAAGGGGAGGGACGAAGGGGAGACCTAGGGGACAGGGACAAGAGGGCCAGGGGGAGACATCGTGAAGGGTCTGGAAAGATGGAAAGAGACCCGGGTGCTGCCAGATACTCAATTATATATATTGAAAAAAGAAATGTGTGTTGACCACACCACACATTAGAAAGTGAAGGGACGACGACGTTTCGGTCCGTCCTGGACCATTCTCAAGTCGATTGGTCAAAGAAGTGTGTGTCTGCTCGAGGGTGGAGGACGAGAGGGGAAGAGTGAGAGGGGGAGGTGAAGCCAGGCTGGGGAGGGGAGAGGGGATGATGTGGGGAGGGGGGAGGACGAGGGAAAAGGCTGGAGGAGGGAGGACGAGGGGAGGGGACAGACGGACAGACGAGGGGAGGGGGACAGGGACGGAAGTATTGAGAGTGGAGGATGAGGGGTGGGGGACGAGGAAGGTGGGGGGGACGGGAGGAGTGTGGTGGGGAGGACATACATAGATGGATGAATAAGTCGACAAATGGATGGATAGATGAGTGGATGGACTGATAAATAATGAGTAGATTGATGGATAAATAGATGGGTAGATTGATAAATAGATGGGTGGATAGATAGTTGGACCGATAGATGGATAAGCAGACGAACAGATAGTATATCTTTAGTAGAGAATGTGTGTGTGTTCGAGGCAGGTGGTCTGACGACCGGGGCTAACCTCACTAAACTTTACAGGATTAATGAGTGATTTTCTCGAGTAACACTAGCGGTCAGGACCCGCCCAGTTCCTCCCATGAAGGGTGGACACGGGCCCCAAGCCCCTCCTTCATGTGTCTGTGTGTATATGATATGATATATGTGTTGATGTGTATATATATATATATATATATATATATATATATATATATATATATATATATATATATATATATATATATATATATATATATAGGGGTGGTAGGAGAGGAAAAGATTAAAGTATTCAGTGAGAATCCACAACAAGGTCTTCTCTGAACACTATTTATTTTCTTCTTCGAGGATGTGGGTCCCTTTAATTAAACCAGTGGTGGTACCCCTATATATATATATATATATATATATATATATATATATATATATATATATATATATATAATGTCGTACCTAGTAGCCAGAACGCACTTCTCTGCCTATTATGCAAGGCCCGATTTGCCTAATAAGCCAAGTTTTCATGAATTAATATATTTTCTCAAATTTTTTTCTTATGAAATAATAAAGCTACCCATTACATTATGTATGAGGTCAATATTTTTTTATTGGAGTTAAAATTAACGTAGATATATGACCGAACCTAACCAACCCTACCTAATCTAACCTAACCTATCTTTATAGGTTAGGTTAGGTTAGGTACCCGAAAAAGTTAGGTTAGGTTAGGTTAGGTAGGTTAGGTAGTCGAAAAACAATTAATTCATGAAAACTTGGCTTATTAGGCAAATCGGCCCTTGCATAGTAGGCAGAGAAGTGCGTTCTGGCTACTAGGTACGATATATATATATATATATATATATATATATATATATATATATATATATATATGTATATATATATATATATATATATATATATATATATATATATATATATATATAATATAACCTTCTCACAAGGTGCCTGGCTTTGCCCAGACTGACCTATTTCCTAAGGTGTGCTCCCTCCTTCGACAGCCCAAAATTAACAGAATATGACACACTCCTAAGGTCAATAACCGTGAAAGTGTTAAACCTCTCCCTGCAAGATGACCAATGGGACCAAGCAACGCTCCCAGTTAGACTCGGTGGTATAGGTATTCGCAAGGCGACACAGTTAGCATTGCCAGCATTCTTATCCTCGACCAGTGCAACAGGTGAATAAGGTAAGGAAATACTACCGGAACACCTAAGAGACTCCATTGGGATTCATGATCCCAAATTCGCGGAAGGAGCCGGTCAGTGGGACACTCTCGTCAACTCTCATCCTCGACCGACTTTTCCAAATGACTGCAAACAGTCCAAATGGGATAGCCCCATAGTGGAGAACATCGCCACATCATTGCTAGAGGCAGCTTCCAGGAAGGACAAAGCGCGTCTTCTAGCTGTGCAAGCGCCCCATGCCGGGGACTTCCTGTTGGCAGTCCCTAATTCCGCCTTGGGCACCCGCCTGGACCATCGGACCCTAAGTATTGGTGTTGCTCTGCGCCTTGCCGCCCCTATCTCCACCGAGCACCGGTGTATTTGCGGCCATGCACGGCCAGACCAATACGGCAGCCATGGTCTCATCTGTCGTAAGACACAGGGAAAGATTGCCAGACATGAAGCAGTCAATGACATCATCAAGAGAAGTTTGGCTTCAGCTGGGTGCCCAGCACAAAGGGAACCTCAGTTGTGCAGACCTGACAACAGCCAAAAACGCCCAGATGGAGTCACCCTGCAGCCATGGATGGAAGGTAAACAGGTCGTGTGGGACTACACGTGTGCGTCCACATTGGCTGATATTTATCTACCTTACAGCGCAGCTGAGGGAGGCGGGGCGGCCATCTTCAGGGAGACCCAGAAAACTAACAAGTACAGGGACCTAGAACGTTGTTACAGGTTCGTGCCGATCGACTCTGAAATCCTGGGTGCCTGGGGTAAATGTACACTTAAGTTCCTGAAGGATATAGGTGAGGAACTCATTAGGAAAACTAGAGACTCAAGAGTGGCCAGTTTCCTGTTCCAGCGCCTCAGTGTCGTGATCCGGAGAGGAAATGCGTTCTGTATCTTGGCCACGCACCCAACCTCCGAGGAGCTGGATGAGGCCTTCAAACTGTGATTGTTATGTGTGTGTGTTTTTCTATAAACTGTAACACAATGTAATAAAAATAATAAAAAATAGGGGTGAAAAGAATTCCTCTCCGAAAAAAAGAAGAAAGTATTTAAGTGTTCAGAGAGAAGCCACAGGGATTCTCTGGATTCAATCCACTCTGAATACAATTTATTTTCTTCTCCGAGGCTATGGGTCCCTAGAATTGCACCAGAGGTAGTACCCCAATATATATATATATAATATATATATATATATATATATATATATATATATATATATATATATATATATATATATATATATATATATGTCGTACCTAGTAGCCAGAACGCACTTCTCTGCCTACTTTGCAAGGCCCGATTTGCCTAATAAGCCAAGTTTTCATGAATTAATTATTTTTCGACTACCTAACCTACCTAACCTAACCTAACCTAACTTTTTCGGCTACCTAACCTAACCTAACCTATAAAGATAGGTTAGGTTAGGTTAGGTAGGGTTGGTTAGGTTCGGTCATATATCTACATTAATTTTAACTCCAATAAAAAAAATTGACCTCATACATAATGAAATGGGTTGCTTTATCATTTCATAAGAAAAAAATTAAAGAAAATATATTAATTCATGAAAAATTGGCTTATTAGGCAAATCGGGCCTTGCATAGTAGGCTGAGAAGTGCGTTCTGGCTACTAGGTACGACATATATATATATATATATATATATATATATATATATATATATATATATATATATATATATATATATATATATATTTATATTTATACTCACCCCCTCTCAGTCGTGGTGAGTCCAATGTGGGTATTTGGCTTGTGTGGTCAGTGTGGGTGCCCAGCTGGGGACAGGAGAGTGCATGCTGCAGGTATTAGCCGGCCCTCCCGCATGCTCTTGCTGTATGCATTTATGCATGTGTCTCTGGTGCTTGTGTCCCCCGAGCACAACCACTGGGTAACACTGCTTCTCTATACATACATACATACATATATATATATATATATATATATATATATATATATATATATATATATATATATATATATATATATATATATATATATATATATGTCGTACCTAGTAGCCAGAACTCACTTCTCAGCCTACTATTCAAGGCCCGATTTGCCTAATAAGCCAAGTTTTCCTGAATTAATATATTTACTATAATTTTTTTCTTATGAAATGATAAAGCAACCCTTTTCTCTATGTATGAGGTCAAATTTTTTTTATTGGAGTTAAAATTAACGTAGATATATGACCGAAACTAACCAACCCTACCTAACCTAACCTAACCTATCTATATAGGTAAAGTTAGGTTAGGTAGCCAAAAAAAGCTAGGTTAGGTTAGGTTAGGTAGGTTAGGTAGACGAAAAAACATTAATTCATGAAAACTTGGCTTATTAGGCAAATCGGGCCTTGCATAGTAGGCTGAGAAGTGAGTTCTGGCTGCTAGGTACGACATATATATATATATATATATATATATATATATATATATATATATATATATATATATATATATATATATATATATATATATATATATATTATATTGGCCGCTCTTGGGTCTCTAGTCTTCCCAATGAGTTCCTCGCCCAGCTCCTTCAGGAACTTAAGTGCACATTTACCCCAGGCGCCCAGAGTCTCAGAGCCTATTGGCACGAACCTGTAACAACGTTCTAGGTCCCTGTACTTGTTAGTTTTCTGGGTCTTCCTGAAGATGGCCGCCCCGCCTCCCTCAGCTGCGCTGTAAGGTAGATAAATATCAGCCAATGTAGACGCACACGTGTAGTCCCACACAACCTGTTTACCTTCCCTCCACGGCTGCAGGGTGACTCCATCTGGGCGTTTTTGGCTGTTGTCAGGTCTGCACAACTGAGGTTCCCTTTGTGCTGGACACCCAGCTGTAGCCAAACTTCTCTTGATGATGTCATTGACTGCTTCATGTCTGGCAATCTTTCCCTGTGTCTTACGACAGATGAGACCATGGCTGCCGTATTGGTCTGGCCGCAAACACACCGGTGTTCGGTGGAGATAGGGGCGGCAAGGCGCAGAGCAACACCAATACTTAGGGCCCCATGGTCCAGGCGGGTGCCCAAGGCGGAATTAGGGACTGCCAACAGGAAGTCCCCAGCATGGGGAGCTTGCACAGCTAGGAGGCGTGCTTTGTCCTGCCCAGAAGCTGCCTCAGGCATGCTGTGGCGATATTCTCCACTATGGGGCTATCCCATTTGGCCTGTTTGCCGTCGTATGGAAAAGTTTGTCGAGGGTGAGAGTTGGCAAGAGTGTCCCACTGGCCGGCTCCGTCCGTGAATTTGGGATCATGAATCCCACTGGAGTCTCTTAGGTATTCTGGTAGTATTTTATTCACTAATTCGTGATGATTGGTTGGCTAGATGAGATGATTTCACACTTTAATGGATTTAGGGTGTGTCCTAACTCATCTTCCCTAGATTTCACAAGCCGTAGAACCCCTAGAAGAGACTCCTGTGCCCCTGCCAGGGTGCCATCGTCCAGGAACCAGATGATGAGTTCGCTGGTCAACCTGCTTGTGCCCTCTTTAGCAGCCACGCAGAAAAGGAAATGGGCCAGTGATTTTATATATATATATATATATATATATATATATATATATATATATATATATATATATATATATATATATATATATATATATATATATATGACAATGTCAGACCACGGAGGAAAAATGAAACAGGAAATTTCCTTAAGTACTTTCGTATATTAAATACATCTTCAGAAGGTCTGAAGATGTATTTAATTATTAACCTTCTGAAGATGTATTTAATATACGAAAGTACTTAAGGAAATTTCCTGTTTCATTTTTCCTCCGTGGTCTGACATTGTCACATTCTTAATCACGTGTTTATTTTCGTGATATACACACATATATATATATATAAAGTGTAGAAGGCATGACTGGAATTCTGTGCTCATGTGCCAAGAAGCTCCGTCTTGAATAATTCTCTTATAAAGCCTGTGGTTCTACTAAATTGCTGCCTTGACAACAAAATTGAACACTTTTTCTCGTTGCTTCATTTAACCGCTGTCGGTTGTCACGCAAGATGGCTTACATTTATCTTACCACTGCCTGTTTATCCGCTTGCTGGGGTAAGTCTGTTGGGCCACTGTGGCCCTCGGGACCACTGACAGCTGGTGACTGTTGGGACACTGTGGCCCTCGGGACCACTGACAGCTGGTGTCTGTTGGGCCACTGTGGCCCTCGGGACCACTGACAGCTGGTGTCTGTTGGGCCACTGTGGCCCTCGGGACCACTGACAGCTGGTGTCTGTTGGGCCACTGTGGCCCTCGGGACCACTGACAGCTGGTGACTGTTGGGATCGTGTATATATGAACATTGCTTGATCAAGTTACTGGAGTGTTGACGTATTCACGTGTTAATGATTGTATTAATGAGATCACGTGTTGACGATTGTATTAATGAGATCACGTGTTGACGATTGTATTAATGAGATCACGTGTTGACGATTGTATTAATGAGATCACGTGTTGACGATTGTATTAATGAGATCACGTGTTGACGATTGTATTAATGAGATCACGTGTTGACGATTGTATTAATGAGATCACGTGTTGACGATTGTATTAATGAGATCACGTGTTGACGATTGTATTAATGAGATCACGTGTTGACGATTGTATTAATGAGATCACGTGTTGACGATTGTATTAATGAGATCACGTGTTGATTGTACTGTGGGCGTGTGTGTGTGTACTCACATATTGCCGTCACCTATTGCCCGCAGGATCGAGGTCTAGATCTTGGACCCAAAAGCGCGCGCGCGTGTCTGTGTGCTAACCTAGTTGTGCTTGCGGGGGTTGAGCTCTGGCTCTTTGGTCCCGCCTCTCAACCGTCAATCAACAGGTGTACAGGTTCCTGAGCC
>NC_091155.1:31747402-31754902 GCF_040958095.1 Procambarus clarkii | reverse complement strand
GTCATACGATAATCACCAATTAATCACCAGGTAATGATACGATAATCACCAATTAATTACCAGGTAATATGATAATCACCTGGTAATCACCAGATAATCATATGATAATCACCTAATAATCACCTATTAATCACCAGGAAATCATTATAATCACCTGATAATCAATAATTAATCACCAGGTAATTATATGATAATCACCTGATAATCACCAAATAATCACCAGGTAATATGATAATCACCTTATAATCGCATTAATCACCATATCATATAATCATATGATAATCGCCTGATAAGCACCAATTAATATCCAAGTAATCATATGATAATCATCTGGTAATCACCAATTAATCACCAGGTAATCATATGTTAATCACCTGATAATCACCAAATAATCATAAGGTAATATGATAATCACCTGATAATCACATTAATCACCAGGTAATCATATAATAATCAACTGATAATCACCAGATAATCATATGATTATCAGGTGATTATCATAAGATTACCTGGTGATTAATTGGTGATTATCAGGTGATAATCACCTGATAATCACCATGTAATCAACAATTAAACATTATGTAATCAGGTAAACAAAATTTAATCACCAGGTAATCACCAGGAAATGATTAAAGATTAAACTGTAATTATTCATTACATTCAAATTCAGGCAACCACAACTACCACCCCTCAGGCAACCACAACTACCACCCCCTCATGCAACCACAACTACCACCCCCTCAGGCAACCACAACTACCACCCCCTCAGGCAACCACAACTACCACCCCTCAGGCAACCACAACTACCACCCCTCAGGCAACCACAACTACCACCCCCTCAGGCAACCACAACTACCACCCCTCAGGGAACCACAACTACCACCCCCTCAGGCAACCACAACTACCACCCCCTCTGGCAACCACAACTACCACCCCCTCAGGCAACCACAACTACCACCCCCTCAGGCAACCACAACTACCACCCCCTCAGGCAACCACAACTACCACCCCCTCAGGCAACCACAACTACCACCCCCTCAGGCAACCACAACTACCACCCCTCAGGCAACCACAACTACCACCCCCTCAGGCAACCACAACTACCACCCCCTCAGGCAACCACAACTACCACCCCTCAGGCAAACACAACTACCACCACTCTAGTAAACAACTATCACCACTAGTAAACAACTATCACCACTAGTAAACAACTATCACCACTAGTAAACAACTATCACCACTAGTAAACACAACTATCACCACTAGTAAACAACTATCACCACTAGTAAACAACTATCACCACTAGTAAACAACTATCACCACTAGTAAACACAACTACCACCACTCTAGTAAACAACTATCACCACTAGTAAACAACTATCACCACTAGTAAACAACTATCACCACTAGTAAACAACTATCACCACTAGTAAACACAACTATCACCACTAGTAAACAACTATCACCACTAGTAAACAACTATCACCACTAGTAAACAACTATCACCACTAGTAAACAACTATCACCACTAGTAAACAACTATCACCACTAGTAAACAACTATCACCACTAGTAAACAACTATCACCACTAGTAAACACAACTATCACCACTAGTAAACAACTATCACCACTAGTAAACAACTATCACCACTAGTAAACAACTATCACCACTAGTAAACAACTATCACCACTAGTAAACACAACTATCACCACTAGTAAACAACTATCACCACTAGTAAACAACTATCACCACTAGTAAACAACTATCACCACTAGTAAACACAACTACCACCACTCTAGTAAACAACTATCACCACTAGTAAACAACTATCACCACTAGTAAACAACTATCACCACTAGTAAACAACTATCACCACTAGTAAACACAACTATCACCACTAGTAAACAACTATCACCACTAGTAAACAACTATCACCACTAGTAAACAACTATCACCACTAGTAAACAACTATCACCACTAGTAAACAACTATCACCACTAGTAAACAACTATCACCACTAGTAAACAACTATCACCACTAGTAAACAACTATCACCACTAGTAAACAACTATCACCACTAGTCAACAACTATCACCACTAGTAAACAACTATCACCACTAGTAAACAACTATCACCACTAGTAAACAACTATCACCACTAGTAAACAACTATCACCACTAGTAAACAACTATCACCACTAGTAAACAACTATCACCACTAGTAAACAACTATCACCACTCAGACAAACAATTAAGCTGCCCATTGCCGCCTGTTCTCTGACCGCATGTTTATCTTGGTTGTTTGATCTCTGTCATGCGCTCGTCACCTGTCTCATTGTTTGCTCTTGTCCGCCTCGTTAGTGCTGCCCAGTATACACAAACGTCCCTCCCCCTCCCCCTCTCCCTTCCCCCTTCCTCCCCTTCCCCTTCCCTTCCCTCCCCCTTCCTTCATAACCTCCCCCACTCCTCGCTCCCCTCTCTTGTGTACCAAAGTTCTCACCGTACAAAAATATTCCAACCAAAATCAATAAAAACCAGTGAATGGCTGCAACATACACACAGCTAGGTTATGACGGCACAACACACACACACACACACACGCGCGCGTGTGTGTGTGTGTGTGTGTGTGTGTGTGTGTGTGTGTGTGTGTGTGTGTGTGTGTGTGTGTGTGTGTGTGTGTGTGTGTGTGTGTGTGTGTGTGTGTGTGTGTGTATGTTGTGCCTACAAATCCATACCCAAATATATGTGTGTGTGAGTGTGTGTGTGTGTGTGCGTGTGTGTGTGTGTGTGGGTGTGTGTGTGGGGGGGGGGGGTTTATTGACATATCATTTCCGATGAATTAACATTTAATTAATATATATTATCGTGACACAAAGACCATTTCTGGTAATTATTTTAAACGTCAAACTAATTATCTAGTTTGTTGTTGATTGATGAATTTAGTTCAGGAAATTATTTTATAAATTAGGCTAAGGAGAGGGAGAGGGGGGAGGGGGGAAGAGAGAGAGAGAGAGAGAGAGAGAGAGAGAGAGAGAGAGAGAGAGAGAGAGAGAGAGAGAGAGAGAGAGAGAGAGAGAGAGAGAGAGAGAGAGAGAGAGAGAGATTCTCATTGACAAATTTTTCCTTGAGCGTATTCCTTTTATTTAAGCACATTTGCTTACAAGATATGATGAATTTGTTCAGATAATAATTGTCAGAATAATACATAATGCGCGTCACACACGCCCACACCTGCTGCTACAAGCAAACTGATGGAACATGTTGGGCATCACAACACTGAAGGAGAGAAGTGGCAGAAGGGACATGGTAACGACATCTAAGGTTCCAAGAAAAATTGGCAAAATAGACAAAGTAACAATGTTTCGAGATAAGGCAAACATAACGAGGGGGCCACAGAGGAAAGCTCGACACAGAAAGGCGCCACAGAGCTGTCTCAAAGAAATTTTTTTTAGTGTAAGTCTTGTCAATGAGTGACAATGATGATGAGTTGTGATGAGCTAGCCGAAGAAGTCGTTGACCTTAAAAAAAAAGTCCAATGACAATAGTATTGGACTTATGAGCCTTTGTGATGTGTAGAGAGCAAGAGCTAATAAGTCCAATGCTGTTATCATCCTGAATAAGGATGATTACGTCCAAAAAAGTTAACCTGTTATTGGATAACAGAGACACTTACTTACTTGTTAATAGAGACCCTATTGAAAAAGTTAGTGCACATTTGAACCAAACTTTTAAAACCTTGCTCAAGAACGATAAGGAGTTGATTCCTAAGTTTTCACGTCGTTCCCCTTCCCTACCACATCTATATGGTCTTATTAAAACACTCAAACCTCATCTTAGTTCATGACCGTTTATAAGGGCTGTCAAATGTCGTGCCTAGTGAAACTGCAAGCATGAGCTGTTATCCTTCAAATAATCCTGCAAGACCTATTATTAGTTCTGTTGGATCTGAGGAATATAGACTTTCCAAATGGCTAGTCCAAGTCTTGTCCCCGGTAGTAGGTTCCATTTCCAACTCACACATGACAAATAACTTGGACTTGGTTAACAAGTTGTCGGGTTTGAAATTACATTTAGATACAACTTGTGAGTTTTGATGTAACGGCTCTGTTCACTAGGGTTCCTGTTGATGACCTGTTGGCGTTCTTACGGGTTCAACTACTCCCTAAATATATTTTAACTTTACCTACTAACACCATTGTTGAACTCATAAAATTGTGCATTAAAGATAACTATTTCAGTTTTAATGATTCATTTTATAAACAAACATTTTGGCATGGCGGTGGGTAATCCCCTCTCCTCTGTTTTGAGCAATTTGTCCATGGAGTGTTTTGAAACGAATATCTTACCCAAGATTTTATTATCAAATCCTCAAATTTGGTTTGGTATAGATACGTTGACGGTAGTTCATGCTTGTGGCCGGTTAACCATGACCAAATTGATGTTCTCATTCAGCACAATTCGCTGGTTCCGTCAATTAAATTCACAATTGAGAATGAAGACAATGGTGTTCTGCCTTTTTTCGACATCATGATTCATAGAATAGGAAGGAGTTTCACATTCAATGTGTATAGGAAATTTACCAATGTGTGCTCGTATGTACATTTTTACTCAAATCATCATGTCCAGGTTAAGCGGGCAGTATTTTCTGGTATGTTTCTCAGAGCCCTGAGAGTTTGCAGCAAGGAATTTTTGATGAAGAAAAAACGAAAATAGTTGAAATTGGTAAGAAATTAAAATACCCAAAATCGGTCTTGGATGCCGTGTTTGGTCGAGCAAAAAGGACGCTCTACAAACAAGCTCCCAAGTCTAAACCAGAACTAAAAAAAAACTCGTTGGTACTACCATATTCTGATGGACTAGTAAATCTTGCCCCAGCCCTGAAAAAACCTTAATATTAACCCAGTGTTAAAAATAATAATACAGTTAAGTCCATGTTAATTAAGAACTGGCCCTCGTCTGTAGCAGGTTGTGTGTACACCATCCCCTGTAGTAAGTGTGCACGTGTTTACATCGGCCAGACTGGTAAATCACTTTCCCCGCGTTTAAAACAACATTCATATGCTATTCGTGGCATATGAATGGGCTGCTATTCAGCCCAGCTCTCCAGTGCATTGTATTTACATTCCAGTTTATGCGATCATTCTATCGACTTCAGAGGGACGAAATGTATTGCTAAAAGTAAGGGTTTGGTTGAACGAAATGTGATTCAGTCCGCTCTGATCAAACTATATAACAACAGCTTTAATAACACTGTTTTCTTCAACAGCCTTAATGTAAGCCCTGGCATGTACAAATTAGATCACCATACAAGCTTCAATATAGCACGTCAATACAATATAGCGTCCATTTAACCTGTGTTTATTTATTTCCATACAGCAGCACATTATATATATATATATTATCCAGAGTTTTTGTTTTGTACAGTTATCCTTATCTGCCCCTTTCCTTCACCTTTTTCGTCACCTTTTTATTCAAAATTTACCTATTACTCTCTCAAATTTTATTTTTGGGGTACATTTTCCAGGGATGGAAAATCGACCCCCAAGAGAAGACATTGAAGTGTATTATAAAAATACATTCACTCAGGCATACAAGGAGGACGAGAAGGTGATACGAGACATAATTGACAGGAAATGTAAACCTTGCAGTGAACACGCCAGGATGCGTCCTGTCATTTACTATAACAACTCTCGTACGTCTTCCCTCATTACGAGACATAACATCTCTGCCTCCTCTGACACACTGAGGTGTACCAATGTAGTGTATCACTGCAAATGCAACTCTGGAGACACTGCACTCTGAAACATATGCTACATTGGACACACGACGAATACATTCAGTAGACGTCTTACACTTCATTTGCAAGACGGAGGTTTTCAGTAACATCATTCTCAATATCACAACACCATCCTTGATTGCCAAGACATAGTGAAAGATACGACGATAATCACACGCACCGACGACCGTAGGAGGCTCCGTATGCTTGAGACGGTGTTCATCGGGAGCTGACACCAGTAATCAACATCCAGATGAATTCGACTTCGAGCATACAACTGTTCGATGGTCCTCCATTGACCCAGTGGGAAGATGTAAGACCTGGCGGACAGCTTGAAGCCGGAGTCAGGCCACAATCACCTCACAATCAACAGATTACTTGGTAATGCATCAGACGAGGGAGTGAGGAATGGTGGGGAGGACGAGGGGACGGGAGTTGGGGATAGTGGGGGAGGACGAGGTGACAGGGGAGATGGAGATGGTGGGGGACGAGGGAACAGGGGAGGGGGTAATGGTCGGGAGGATGAGGGGATGGGGGAAATGGGGATGGTGGGGACGAGGGGACAGAGGAATGGAGAATGGTGGGGAGGACAAGGGGACAGGGGAGTGAGGGATGGTGGGGAGGACGAAGGACGGCGGAGGGGGGAATGGTTGGGAAGACGAGGGGACGTCTTCTATACTTCCCTTCACTTCCATCTTCTATACTTCCCTTCACCTATGCCTCTCCTTCCTCTTTACCCCCCCCCCCCCACCAAAAAAAAAAAAAGGGGGGGACGGGGGGAGGGGGAATGGTATGGAGGCCTGGGAGACAGGGGGGAAAGTTGACGTGGCTCAGCACCGCGTAGCTGGGTACAGCTAGTGTGTGTGTGTATATATATGTATGTTATATATGTTGTACCTAGTAGCCAGAACCTCGTACTCGGCCTACTATGCAAGGCCCAATTTGCCTAATAAGCCAAGTTCTTCCAGCTAGAGGTGGTACTCCCTTCCATTTTTTTATTTATTTATAATATATATATATATATATATATATATATATATATATATATATATATATATATATATATATATATATATATATATATTACAGAACTCGTTAATTTATACCAGTACGGGGTCAGGTGATAAGACAAGTACAATAAAGGTAAAGACAAGGGGGGATACATAGGGGATAAATGGGGGACGAAGCACATACAAAGATTAATCAGGTGTAATAGGCCTATTATGTTGAGCAGTGTCTTGTGTGTTGGCATCGTTATGTTCTGGTCTTGTCCTTACTCTCATGGTGGGTAGAGTAAATAGTTCCGTGATTTGGGTGTTCATGGTAGGATGGTAGGTCATTCTTATGTGAATTGCTTCAAGAATTTGTAATCTTCTTACATCTTGGGTTTTATTTATTATACAAGTGTTTTTGTTCAACATTTCTCTTGTTAGGGTGATGTCAGGGCCTTGTCTCATGTGATTCCTGGGGGCACCGGATTGAAGATGACATGTCAAACGCCTCGTCAGCTTGGTCGACGTCTTACCTATGTACTTAGATTGAAGGTTACATCCTTCGTGGGGGCAAGTTTACATATATACACTTGTACACATGTATACACTTGTATACATGTATACACTTGTACATTGCCCCCACGAAGGATGTAACCTTCAATCTAAGTACATAGGTAAGACGTCGACCAAGCTGACGAGGCGTTTGACCTTTTGATTTTGTTTGATTGTTGC
>NC_091155.1:31724902-31744902 GCF_040958095.1 Procambarus clarkii | reverse complement strand
ATTTTATGTTGCCAGGATGGGTCTGCATACTCTAAGACTAGTCTCACGTAGGTGGTGTACAGCGATCTAAATGCCTCCTTATTTAGGAGCCATTTAGATCTGTTCTAATGGTGCTCTAACTCTTTCTACGCGAGTGTATTCTGCTGTCGTTATCATATTTGTATGAACCGGAGGAGTTAGGTTTGGTGTTATGTCCACTCCCAGGTGTTTCTTGCTAGTTGTTACAGGGAGGCGGGTCCCCTTCACTGTGTACTGTCCCTCTGGTCTCCTGCCACCGGTTCCAGTTTCCGTTACCTACACTTTTTGGTGTTAAACTCCAGAAGCCATTTCTCGGACCATTTCTATAGCTTGTCTAAGTCATCTTGAAGTGTCTTACAATCTATATCACCCTCAACTACTCTCAATAATTTGTTCAACGTCTGCAAACAGTGACATACAGGACACAATTCCTACAGATGGGTCATTAACATATATTAGAAATAATATGGGTCAGAGGAGTGATCCTTGAGGCACTCCGCTTGTTACCCACCGCCAGTCCCACTTCTCGCCCCTTCTCTATCGCTCAAACTTCTGTCTCTTAGGTATTCCCATTCCCATGTCATTGTTTTAAACTTGCTCCCGCCTGTCTCTAAAGTTTGTGTAGTAATCTCTTCTGTGTTACTGTTTCAAAGGTTTTTTTGGTAATCTAGAAATTCGAAATGTGCCCAACCTGTTTTTATGCTGTCTTATTCTCCTTATTTTATTATAAAACTCCAGTAAGTTCGGCGCGCGCCCATGTGCATGTGTGTGAATTTACTATTTGTGTCTGTCAAATCGAGCTATTAGCTCTTGGACCCCGCCTTTATAACCAGTCTATTTTTCCTCTACTATTTCTACTTCATATATTTCTCTCTAACACACACACACATTCCCAGGAAGCAGCCCGAAGCAGCTGTCTAACTCCCAGGTACCTGTTTACTGTTAGGTGAACAGGTACATCAGGATGAAAGAAGCTCTGCCCATTTGTTTCCGCCACCACCGGGAATCGAACCCGGGCCATTAGGACTACCATCCCCAAGAGCTGACCACTCAACCGCGAGGCCCTACCACACACAGCCCGCTGTGTGTATGTGTGTGTGTGTGTGTGTGTGTGTGTGTGTGTGTGTGTGTGTGTGTGTGTGTGTGTGTGTGTGTGTGTGTGTGTGTGTGTCTGTCTTACAAGACGTTCATGGGCATGATAGTGGTTTAAACCTTTTACTAACACGCGGTAAAAGTTAGTAATATAATTATATAATTATGAATTGTGTAATGAAAAACTTGTAATAGTTATGACATTAAATTATTTGATTCCCATTTTCTAGTTATATCAAAGCCAGACTTGTGACGCTGAACACCGTGCATCCTTATACAAGGACCAACGCCCTCGTCTGATGGGAAGGACCACCACCTTACGCTCTTGTCCAACACTGTGGCTCTCCAGAACCTTGACACATGAACAACTTATGAGATAAAGAGCTAATGACCGGGGGTGTGCGCGGGCAGCACTATAACAACACGCCAGATATACACACAATAGTAATAATAATAATAATTTATTTAGGAAAAGTACTGAATACACATAGTTGCTGAGTTACAGTACAAACATTCTGTTTGCTTTAAAGATAGAGGTAGTACATACAATACCTAAAGCCACTAGTACGCATAGCGTTTAGGGCAATATACAATATAAGGCAACGTTTCGAGCAATTTACAATATAAGGCAAAATGCAATATAAGGCAACGTTTCGGGCAATTTACAATATAAGGCAATATGCAATATAAGGCAACGTTTCGGGCAATTTACAATATAAGGCAATATGCAATATAAGGCAACGTTTCGGGCAATATACAATATAAGGCAAAATGCAATATAAGGCAACGTTTCGGGCAATTTACAATATAATATAAGAAGAATACCGCACCGTCGACGAGCGAGCAACAAATGGGAACGTTGGAATGATATGAAAGGAGGAGGAGAAGGTGTAGGAGAATAACACAGCATCTGAAGCCTCTGAGAACTATGCATCTTAACTTGTGTGCCTGTGTGTGTTGACCAGCAATAACGACACCACAGCCGTATTAAGAGCACCATCACCCTCCAGTGACCAGATACTCCACCCCATCATCCTCCTCCTGCGGAATGTGAATTTTGGATTTTTTATTTTAAAACCAAAGTTAAGGGTCCTCTGGTAGTTTAGGTGGGCAGCAAATTCTCCTTAAGTTTCAAAACGTCATGAAAAATGTTAATTGAAAGTTTCCTCTCCTAACCTTTCCGAGTAGGCCGGAGGGCACAAACACAAAACGGGACAGTACATCACTTTCGTGAGCCGGTTTAATTTTAAATTATGACCATTTTTTACCATAGCGCGCATACGGGCGAAATAGTAGCGATGAGGACCACAGTATATATACCCACGCACACGGGAATTACAAAGTACAAATCTGAACTATTGAGTTGGACAAACCGGAAACTATTTTTACTTGTGTTGCTTTGACAAACTAAACTAACCTAACCTTTCTAGACCTAATACACAATATCTGAGGCCTAATATAGTACACATGTGGGCTATACTAGGCCCAGGAATATTTAAGTTTGTGTTTTAGCTTCATTTATTTAAAAATAATTCCTTACTAGTCAGTATACTACTATCTAAAAGCGAAGTAAGTACGTATTCAGACTATTGACGACTGTCACAATAGGTACTATCTAAAGAGGGGGATGGGGTGGATAATCAGGGTGACAAAAAGAGTGCAAGAAGACAAGACAAATATACCAAACTCTTGTATAAAATCATTATTAAAAGGATTCCCGTTTTCAAAGTGGATGCTGATAAACCTGAGATGAGACAGCATCCCGTCTGTTGTTACACAGTTACTGTAGCCACCGTCGTCACTAACCAGTACACAGTTACTGTAGCCACCGTCGTCACTAACCAGTACACAGTTACTGTAGCCACCGTCGTCACTAACCAGTACACAGTTACTGTAGCCACCGTCGTCACTAACCAGTACACAGTTACTGTAGCCACCGTCGACACTAACCAGTACACAGTTACTGTAGCCACCGTCGTCACTAACCAGTACACAGTTACTGTAGCCACCGTCGTCACTAACCAGTACACAGTTACTGTAGCCACCGTCGTCACTAACCAGTACACAGTTACTGTAGCCACCGTCGTCACTAACCAGTACACAGTTACTGTAGCCACCGTCGTCACTAACCAGTACACAGTTACTGTAGCCACCGTCGTCACTAACCAGTACACAGTTACTGTAGCCACCGTCGACACTAACCAGTACACAGTTACTTTAGCCACCGTCGTCACTAACCAGTACACAGTTACTGTAGCCACCGTCGTCACTAACCAGTACACAGTTACTGTAGCCACCGTCGTCACTAACCAGTACACAGTTACTGTAACCACCGTCGTCACTAACCAGTACACAGTTACTGTAGCCACCGTCGTCACTAACCAGTACACAGTTACTGTAGCCACCGTCGTCACTAACCAGTACACAGTTACTGTAGCCACCGTCGTCACTAACCAGTACACAGTTACTGTAGCCACCGTCGACACTAACCAGTACACAGTTACTGTAGCCACCGTCGTCACTAACCAGTACACAGTTACTGTAGCCACCGTCGTCACTAACCAGTACACAGTTACTGTAGCTACCGTCGACACTAACCAGTACACAGTTACTGTAGCCACCGTCGACACTAACCAGTACACAGTTACTGTAGCCACCGTCGTCACTAACCAGTACACAGTTACTGTAGCCACCGTCGACACTAACCAGTACACAGTTACTGTAACCACCGTCGACACTAACCAGTACACAGTTACTGTAACCACCGTCGATACTAACCAGAACACAGTTACTGTAACCACCGTCGACACTAACCAGTACACAGTAGCTCTAACCACCATCGACACTAACCAGTACACAGTTACTGTAACCCCCGTCGACACTAGCCAGTACACAGTTGCTGTAACCACCGTCGTCACTAACCAGTACACAGTAGCTGTAACCACCATCGACACTAACCAGTACACAGTTACTGTAACCCCCGTCGACACTAACCAGTACACAGTTACTGTAACCCCCGTCGACACTAACCAGTACACAGTTGCTGTAACCACCGTCGTCACTAACCAGTACACAGTAGCTGTAACCACCATCGACACTAACCAGTACACAGTTACTGTAACCCCCGTCGACACTAACCAGTACACAGTTGCTGTAACCACCGTAGTCACTAACCAGTACACAGTTGCTGTAACCACCGTCGACACTAACCAGTACACAGTTGCTGTAACCACCGTCGTCACTAACCAGTACACAGTAGCTGTAACCACCGTCGACACTAACCAGTACACAGTTGCTGTAACCACCGTAGTCACTAACCAGTACACAGTTGCTGTAACCACCGTCGACACTAACCAGTACACAGTAGCTGTAACCACCGTAGTCACTAACCAGTACACAGTTGCTGTAACCACCGTCGACACTAACCAGTACACAGTTACTGTAACACCGTCGTCCCTAACCAGTAAACAGTTGGTGGTTGTTAAGGACACAACCCGTACATAGAGGCCAAAGTACCAGTGAAGTCCGCACTGGTCCAGTACAAAGTTCAACAACTGACAAGTTGTTCTGGAACAGTAGACTATATTTGTATATGAAATTTTATATTTGTATTAGAGGAATTTTAACATAAAATATCTGACTTTTGTATTCGCCTTTACCTGATACACAATCCTCTATAGATACAATCACCTCTCCACCCATCGCCATACAATCCCCCTCCACCCCCCCCTACACAATCACCCCCCCCCCCCCTCCATTACCCTTCATGACCACTTTCGTTCCATTTCCATTAAATAAATAGTTCTCCCGCTATCAATATGAGTCCGTGGGGATCACAGAGCTCAGCCACCGGCTCCAGCCCACACATACCAGGGTACCTGCTGCCTGCCTCATACTAGGGTACCTGCTGCCTGCCTCATACTAGGGTACCTGCTGCCTGCCTCATACCAGGGTACCTGCTGCCTGCCTCATACCAGGGTACCTGCTGCCTGCCTCATACTAGGGTACCTGCTGCCTGCCTCATACCAGGGTACCTGCTGCCTGCCTCATACTAGGGTACCTGCTGCCTGCCTCATACCAGGGTACCTGCTGCCTGCCTCATACTAGGGTACCTGCTGCCTGCCTCATACCAGGGTACCTGCTGCCTGCCTCATACTAGGGTACCTGCTGCCTGCCTCATACCAGGGTACCTGCTGCCTGCCTCATACCAGGGTACCTGCTGCCTGCCTCATACCACGGTACTTGCTGCCTGCCTCATACTAGGGTACCTGTTGCCTGCCTCATACTAGGGTACCTGTTGCCTGCCTCATACTAGGGTACCTGCTGCCTGCCTCATACCAGGGTACCTGCTTCCTGCCGCATACTAGGGTACCTGCTTCCTGCCTCATACCAGGGGTACCTGCTGCCTGCCTCATACCAGGGAACCTGCTGCCTGCCTCATACTAGGGTACCTGCTGCCTGCCTCATACCAGGGTACCTGCTGCCTGTCTCATACCAGGGTACCTGCTATACCTGCCTCATACCAGGGTACCTGCTGCCTGCTTCATACTAGGGTACCTGCTGCCTGCCTCATACCAGGGGTACCTGCTGCCTGCCTCATACTAGGGTATCTTATCTTGAGGTTATCTTGAGATGATTTCGGGGCTTTAGTGTCCCCGCGGCCCGGTCCTCGACCAGGCCTCCACCCCCAGGAAGCAGCCCGTGACAGCTGACTAACACCCAGGTACCTATTTACTGCTAGGTAACAGGGGCATTCAGGGTGAAAGAAACTTTGCCCATTTGTTTCTGCCTCGTGCGGGAATCGAACCAGCGCCACAGAATTACGAGTCCTGCGCGCTATCCACCAGGCTACGAGGCCTCTACGAGGCGAGGTACCTGCTGCCTGCCTCATACCAGGGTACCTGTTGCCTGCCTCATACCAGGGTACCTACTGCCTGCCTTATACTAGGGTACCTGCTGCCTGCCCCATACCAGGGTACCTGCTGCCTGCCTCATACTAGGGTACCTGCTGCCTGCCCGATACCAGGGTACCTGCTGCCTGCCTCATACCAGGGTACCTGCTGCCTGCCTCATACCAGGGTACCTGCTTCCTGCCTCATACCAGGGTACCTGCTGCCTGCCTCATACTAGGGTACCTGCTGCCTCATGCCTCATACCAGGGTACCTGGTTCCCCTGGTATGCTTCCCGCTTTATACCACATACGAAACACCTTATTTGGAATAAATCATGTATACACCATTTAAGTAATGCCTAATATTACATATATATTACTCCTTGTACCATAAATATAATACCATATTCCATATTTATAACGCCTACACCACATACAATACCTTATATCAAATAGCACCTTTATAGCACTCACATAATACCCTATACCAGATAGATAGCACCTTATACGAGACTTACCAAGACGGATGTTTGGTATCTAATAGACCGTCGGGAGATGACAACAAGGCGTCACTCCGGATGCTTCATCTTGGATACAACTTACGAAGATGAGGTCGACCAGCGCCACGCCTCCAGTCACAATAACGGGCCTCCAGAGCCTCCAGCCAAGGGGAGGGGAAGCTATACTTCCAAAGGGGCTATACGCCCCTAGGGGGGGGGGCTGTACGTCGCCAGGGGGGAGGGCCAGGGCCATACGCCACCAGAGAACAAGGTAGTCTATTCCGTTACGTCAAGCCATAGACGTCTCAAGGAGTCAGGTCAAGGTGACGGTAGGTGCTGGAGGTCTGGCCCGCTGACGCCTCGGGGCGCTGACACTGACGCCTCGGGGCGCTGACACTGACGCCTCGGGGCGCTGACACTGACGCCTCGGGGCGCTGACACTGACGCCTCGGGGCGCTGACCACTGTCGCCTCGGGGCGCTGACACTGACGCCTCGGGGCGCTGACCACTGTCGCCTCGGGGCGCTGACCACTTTCGCCTCGGGGCGCTGACCACTTTCGCCTCGGGGCGCTGACACTGACGCCTCGGGGCGCTGACACTGACGCCTCGGGGCGTTGACACTGACGCCTCGGGGCGCTGACACTGACGCCTCGGGGCGCTGACACTGACGCCTCGGGGCGCTGACACTGACGCCTCGGGGCGCTGACACTGACGCCTCGGGGCGCTGACACTGACGCCTCGGGGCGCTGACACTGACGCCTCGGGGCGCTGACACTGACGCCTCGGGGCGCTGACACTGACGCCTCGGGGCGCTGACACTGTCGCCTCGGGGCGCTGACACTGACGCCTCGGGGCGCTGACACTGACGCCTCGGGGCGCTGACACTGACGCCTCGGGGCGCTGACACTGACGCCTCGGGGCGCTGACACTGACGCCTCGGGGCGCTGACACTGACGCCTCGGGGCGCTGACCACTGTCGCCTCGGGGCGCTGACACTGACGCCTCGGGGCGCTGACACTGACGCCTCGGGGCGCTGACACTGTCGCCTCGGGGCGCTGACACTGACGCCTCGGGGCGCTGACACTGACGCCTCGGGGCGCTGACACTGACGCCTCGGGGCGCTGACGACTGACACCAGCATCCTCAGAGAGGCAATTACCATCACTAATGACGCAAGCGGGAAAATGGGGCAAAATGGTAATGGTTGTCAGCAGGACTAGGGGGGGGGGGGACTATGGTAGTGGCTGGGCAGTGAAGCATCGTGGTGCTTTACCAGGGCTGGTATCTGATGGCTCTTTACCGCCCCTTAGCACTTCTAATGACTCTTTACCTCCCCTTAGCACTTCTAATGACTCTTTACCTCCCCTTAGCACTTCTAATGACTCTTTACCTCCCCTTAGCACTTCTAATGACTCTTTACCTCCCCTTAAGACCCCTGGTGACTGGTATAACCTCTCCTCTTATAAATTACGTCTGAATTTGGCCGTTTACCAGTATGGCCGAAAATAGACGTAATTTGCAAATAAAAAAAAATGAAAACAAATTTGAGATTTTTTTTCCGAAACAGTAAGTTAAGGGTCATCCGGTATGTTTGGAGGGGCAGGAAACTCAGCTAAAGTTTCAAAACGTCATGAAAAACGTTAATTGAATGTTTCCTTTCCTAATCGAGTAATCCGGAGGACGCAAACAAAAAACGGGACAGTACGTCACTTTCGTGAGCCGATTTCATTTCAAATTACGTCCATTTTTGGCCATAGCGCGCATACGGGCGAAAAGCGACGGTATTTTTAAGAGGACGAGGTAATAGTCCATTCTCTCCCTCTCTCGCTTTCTCTCCCTTTTTCCTATCTCTTAAAATAAAAGCCTGTCTCTGTCTCTCTCTGTCTCTGTCTCTCTCTGTCTCTGTCTCTCTCTGTCTCTGTCTCTCTCTGTTTCTGTCTCTCTCTGTCTCTGTCTCTCTCTGTCTCTGTCTCTCTCTCTTCAAAACTCTACCCGTCACTGTGCCCATACCCTCCCCCCTACACCCTTGCTCACCCTACTCCCTCCCCCGTACACTTCCCCCACTCTTCTGTCACCCTAGGAGGGGGTGGGGTGGGGTAGGGTCCGCCAGCTGGGAACTAGAAAAGTGTTGCAGGTCCCATTAGTGGGTGTTGTTGTTGTGTGGGGGGGGGGGGGCGTAGTGCCCCTCGCTCCCTCCACCACCCACCTGCACCCATGTGCACCACACTCGCCCACACCTGCACCCATGTGCACCACACTCACCCACACCTGCACCCATGTGCATCACACTGGCCCCCCACACCTGCACCCATGTGCACCATACTCGCCCACACCTGCACCCATGTGCACCACACTGGCCCACACCTGCACCCATGTGCACCATACTCGCCCACACCTGCACCCATGTGCACCACACTGGCCCACACCTGCACCCATGTGCACCATAGTCGCCCACACCTACACCCCTGTGCACCATACTCGCCCACACCTGCACCCATGTGCACCACACTGGCCCACACCTGCACCCATGTGCACCATACTCGCCCACACCTACACCCCTGTGCACCATACTCGCCCACACCTGCACCCATGTGCACCACACTGGCCCACCCATGTACACTCACCAATAAAGGTCTGCTTCAACTTGTATTTGCACATTTACTCTTGTTTTGCCTAGGTCATCTACATTGCCAGCTGTTTCTCCACCTCGTAGGCCCCCTGTTCCAAGGATGGGCAAATATATCGAGGCCAGGGGCCTGGTAGCCTGGTGGATAGCGCGCAGGACTCGTAATTCTGTGGCGCGGGTTCGATTCCCGCACGAGGCAGAAACAAATGGGCAAAGTTTCTTTCACCCTGAATGCCCCTGTTACCTAGCAGTAAATAGGTACCTGGGAGTTAGTCAGCTGTCACGGGCTGCTTCCTGGGGTGGAGGCCTGGTCTAATGCTTGTGATTAGTTTGCATTTTTCTCGTGTATAAATAATATAAACATGTGCATATATATATATATATATATATATATATATATATATATATATATATATATATATATATATATATATGTATATATATATATATATATATATATATATATAGCGTATATATATATATATATATATATATATATATATATATATATATATATATATATATATATATATATATATATATAGTCAGCGGCTTGGGCTGACTCCAGGTATATGCTGTGGGAACGAAGACCTTTAACCCATCAAAAAGGAGGTAGAAATCCTTTTCTTATACCTTAAAGGCTAGAGGAAACAAAACAAAAATGTAGTATAATACTGTATAGTTTCCGTAGGCGTGAAATTAAAGATATAATCTATATATATATATATATATATATATATATATATATATATATATATATATATATATATATATATATATATATATAAATGAAAACTCACACCCCAGAAGTGACTCGAACCCATACTCCCAGAAGCAACGCAACTGGTAACTACAGGGCGCCTTAATCCGCTTGACCATCACGGCCGTCAAAAGGAAGTGATAGCCGAGGCTATTTGAGCCACTTCCCCGACGGCAACTCGGATGGTAATCTTGGGCATAGCATTTCACCAAATCACCTCATTCTTTGGGGCACACGTGAGGAACACAAATGCGAACAATGTTCGCATTTGTGTTCCTCACGTGTGCCCCAAAGAATGAGGTGATTTGGTGAAATGCTATGCCCAAGATTACCATCCGAGTTGCCGTCGGGGAAGTGGCTCAAATAGCCTCGGCTATCACTTCCTTTTGACGGCCGTGATGGTCAAGCGGATTAAGGCGCCCTGTAGTTACCAGTTGCGTTGCTTCTGGGAGTATGGGTTCGAGTCACTTCTGGGGTGTGAGTTTTCATTCATATATATATATATATATATATATATATAAAATCACAGACATCAACAGGTGATGAATAATGTGAAAATGTATAACCACGAAGGGAAAATTCAACAAGACATTACTTGTACGCTTACAGGTATACGAACCATTAAGTAGTGGTAAGTAGATGTGTAATGTATATGTTTATCTCTCAGAATGTTCGGTAATACGTTTATTGCTTGTGATGTGTGTCTATGTATGTATTAACACGATGTACTGAACGGGGTGAGAATAGCTTGAGCTACCTCATCCCTTTGTGTGTATTTTACCTCAATAAACTTATTTCAATTTCAATTTCAGTAGATGTGTAAGTATCAACACATCTTCCAAAGAATAAAAATGCAATACAATATATCAAACACAGGCAGGAAAAAAGGAAGGTGATTTATGAGGTGAAAAAACTGTCTTTGAATCATTTCAAAGACAGTTTTCTTTACAAAGACAGTTTTCTTTACAAAGACAGTGTTCTTTAACATAAAGATGTATATGAAGAGAATGAGAGAGAGCGTGGTATGTCGAGCACGGATCTTCTCTTATCTTTCTTCACTTACCAAGGAAATTAACAAAAAATTAACTCTGCAAAGCTAATTTTACAATTTTATAATGGCGTGAGGTTAGAGGTGCAGTTTTCTGACCCCTCAGTTAACACTATCAAAGGCACTTCATGTGGATACAAGTTGTTGTTTTACCTTCAGCTCCTCACAACACAAAGTTTTACCATGTGGAGGTACTGTTGACTTAAGGCGCGTCTGGGAACATCCCGGCCGTAGGCTCGAACCCTCATCGTTGCTCTTGTGGATTTGTTCACAAAGTTGCAAGTAGCACGGACTATGGTGATCCCGTAGTGGCATACCTGGCACAGGAGCGGGGCTGTAACTCTTGAATAAGAGTTTCTGAGCTGTCATCAATATAAATAACAATGGAAATGTTCGTTTGTGCATAAGAAATAATCTCCGAAATTTCTTCACCGATTGCTTTGAAATTTTGATACAACGTTCCATTCGAATAGGCGCGTGGTTTTATATACCTACTATATAGATGCCACCACTGTGACAGGTAAACACATGCGTTTTTGAAAAACAACGCCATCTGTTGCGCATAATAGCAACATGCACGCTCTACTAAATATGTCCCGAATTCCTTTTCAATGTTTCCAATTGTATTGATAAATTTTATTTTCATAGATTTCGATTTATTGTATTTTTTATTTAATTATTTTGTGTGACATTGTGATGGAATTGAGCTGTGTTGTTTACCATACCGTTCATTTCGTGAGTATAGTTTTTTTTCCATATTTTCATTTCATTTTTTAACTGGTTTTCTTATCGTCACAGACGATAAGAAAAGTTCTTTTCTTACCGTCACAGACGTGACACCTATATAGTATGTATATAAAAACCTGACCGGATGTGAATGGAACGTTGTGTGAAAATTTCAAAGCAATCGGTGAAGAACTTTCGGAGATTAGCGGTTATGCACAAACGAACATTTCCATTGTTATTTATATTGATGACAGCTCAGAAACTCAGCAAGGTGAAGGTGAAGGTCCTCACTTATGGCCCACTAGGTCCATTGCAGCTTACCAATCTCCTATGTTGCCATGATGACTCGGGCAGTATATTGTATGTTGTGTTGTGGAAGTTGGCAGTGTGTACGGTGGTGGTGACTGGCTATTGATGCGTGGCTTGGTGTGCTTGGTGTGTAGCTCATGTCCAGTCTTGTGTTGTGGCTGTGTCTGTCCATTATTGTGGTGGTGTTTGTCAGGATATCCCTGGTGATGGTCTGGGTATGTGTAGACACCATGTGCTCCTTGATAGCGCCTTGCTCTTTGTGCAGTGTTAGGCGCCTTGAAAGGGATGTTGTTGTCTTGCCTATATACTGGGTTCGTTGGGGCTGACAGTCCCCAAGTGAGCATGTGAAGGCTTAGTCAATATCCGCGTCTTTCAACGGGTTTTGTTTGGTGTCAGGAGAGTTTTTCTTGCTTATGAGAAACTCCCCTGATAATAAAATAATTCAACAAATAATAATAATAATAATCTAATAACGACCATACACAGAACATGAACACATGTACACGAGCATGTGAGTGTCTACATGTGGACACCGCACACTATTGTTATATAGACATGTTTAGAACACCATATTTGTTGAAACACGCGTGAAGAACCTCACCCACCCACACACACAGCTCTCTGACACAAGAGAGAGCAAGCATACCTTAGCTGCCAACACCCACACACAGTGTCAGCAAGGCGGACAGTCCGCCTCCAGTCATAACACACTATATTTCCCATTTCCAAACTTCTCTCTTCGCCTGTGCCTCTCCAACCTCTTTACTCTCCACCCCCCTCCCTTCCCCCTCTAAAATAATGTATAGCGGGTGAGGGAGGGGGGTGGGGGAGATGAGGATTCCCCCCCCCCCCTCCAGTAATTGGGGTAGCTGTTGTGGGTGGCGCGCGTGCGGGCAGGCACGTGCCGGAGGCGTCAGACTAGCGTGTTGTCTCTTTAAAGTTCCCGCCAAGTGTCACGTGACTCGCCAGCGTCAGGTTACACCAGCCACGGAAATATTGTATTGGTGGGGGGGTGGCCCCGTTGGTGGGGGGGGGTGGCCCCGTTGGTGGGGGGGGGGGGGGTGGCCCCGTTGGTGGGGGGGGGGTGGCCCCGTTGGTGGGGGGGGGTGGCCCCGTTGGTGGGGGGGGGTGGCCCCGTTGGTGGGGGGGGGGGTGGCCCCGTTGGTGGGGGGGGGGTGGCCCCGTTGGTGGGGGGGGGGTGGCCCCGTTGGTGGGGGGGGGGTGGCCCCGTTGGTGGGGGGGGGTGGCCCCGTTGGTGGGGGGGGGGTGGCCCCGTTGGTGGGGGGGGGGTGGCCCCGTTGGTGGGGGGGGGGTGGCCCCGTTGGTGGGGGGGGGTGGCCCCGTTGGTGGGGGGGGGTGGCCCCGTTGGTGGGGGGGGGTGGCCCCGTTGGTGGGGGGGGTGGCCCCGTTGGTGGGGGGGGGGGTGGCCCCGTTGGTGGGGGGGGGGGGTGGCCCCGTTGGTGGGGGGGGGGTGGCCCCGTTGGTGGGGGGGGGTGGCCCCGTTGGTGGGGGGGGGTGGCCCCGTTGGTGGGGGGGGGTGGCCCCGTTGGTGGGGGGGGTGGCCCCGTTGGTGGGGGGGGGGGGTGGCCCCGTTGGTGGGGGGGGTGGCCCCGTTGGTGGGGGGGGGGTGGCCCCGTTGGTGGGGGGGGGGTGGCCCCGTTGGTGGGGGGGGTGGCCCCGTTGGTGGGGGGGGGGGGTGGCCCCGTTGGTGGGGGGGGGGGTGGCCCCGTTGGTGGGGGGGGGGTGGCCCCGTTGGTGGGGGGGGTGGCCCCGTTGGTGGGGGGGGGTGGCCCCGTTGGTGGGGGGGGGGTGGCCCCGTTGGTGGGGGGGGGTGGCCCCGTTGGTGGGGGGGGGTGGCCCCGTTGGTGGGGGGGGGGTGGCCCCGTTGGTGGGGGGGGGGGTGGCCCCGTTGGTGGGGGGGGGGTGGCCCCGTTGGTGGGGGGGGGTGGCCCCGTTGGTGGGGGGGGGGGTGGCCCCGTTGGTGGGGGGTTGGCCCCGTTGGTGGGGGGGGGGGTGGCCCGGTTGGTGGGGGGTTGGCCCCGTTGGTGGGGGGGGGGGGGGTGGCCCCGTTGGTGGGGGGTTGGCCCCGTTGGTGGGGGGGTGGCCCCATTGGTGGGGGGGGTGGCCCCGTTGGTGGGGGGGTGGCCCCGTTGGTGGGGGGGGTGGCCCCGTTGGTGGGGGGGGTGGCCCCGTTGGTGGGGGGGGGGGTGGCCCCGTTGGTGGGGGGGGTGGCCCCGTTGGTGGGGGGGGGTGGCCCCGTTGGTGGGGGGGGGGGGGTGGCCCCGTTGGTGGGGGGGGGGTGGCCCCGTTGGTGGGGGGGGGGGGGTGGCCCCGTTGGTGGGGGGGGGTGGCCCCGTTGGTGGGGGGTTGGCCCCGTTGGTGGGGAGGGGGTGGCCCCTTTGGTGGGGGGGGGGTGGCCCCGTTGGTGGGGGGTGGCCCCGTTGGTGGGGGGGGGTGGCCCCGTTGGTGGGGGGGGTGGTCCCGTTGGTGGGGGGGGGGGGTGGCCCCGTTGGTGGGGGGGTGGCCCCGTTGGTGTGGGGGGGTGGCCCCGTTGGTGGGGGGGGGGTGGCCCCGTTGGTGGGGGGGGGTGGCCCCGTTGGTGGGGGGGGGTGGCCCCGTTGGTGGGGGGGGGGGGGTGGCCCCGTTGGTGGGGGGGGGTGGCCCCGTTGGTGGGGGGGTGGCCCCGTTGGTGGGGGGGGTGGCCCCGTTGGTGGGGGGGTGTGGCCCCGTTGGTGGGGGGGGGGTGGCCCCGTTGGTGGGGGGGGGCCCCGTTGGTGGGGGGGTGGCCCCGTTGGTGGGGGGGTGGCCCCGTTGGTGGGGGGGTGGCCCCGTTGGTGGGGGGGGTGGCCCCGTTGGTGGGGGGGTGGCCCCGTTGGTGGGGGGGGGTGGCCCCGTTGGTGGGGGGGGGTGGCCCCGTTGGTGGGGGGGTGGCCCCGTTGGTGGGGGGGGGGGTGGCCCCGTTGGTGGGGGTGGCCCCGTTGGTGGGGGGGGGGTGGCCACTGCTTGGCCCTCTGGGTATTGTGGCCACCGTCTGTGTGTGGGTATCGTACCATTGACAGTGGTACTGAAGCTGCACCACAGACAGTGGAACTGAAGCTGCACCACAGTATACTGAAGCTGTACCACAGTGGTACTGAAGCTGCACCACAGACATTGGTGCTGAAGCTGTACCACAGACAGTGGTACTGAAGCTGTATCATACACAGTGGTAATGAACCTGCACCACAGTGGTACTGAAGCTGTACCACAGACAGTATACTGAAGCTGTACCACAGACAGTATACTGAAGCTGCACTACAGACAGTGGTACTGAAGCTGTACCACAGACAGTATACTGAAGCTGTACCACAGACAGTGGTGCTGAAGCTGTACCACAGACAGTATACTGAAGCTGTACCACAGACAGTGGTAGGTAACATCGGTATTATCTATAAAGATAAAAATTTAAATGTTCGTTTGTTCAAACTCGCTAGTCTCCGAAAGTCCTTCACCGATTGCTTTGAAATTTTGACACAACGTTCCGTTCACATACGAACGTGTTTTTATATACCTACTATATAGATGAACCGTCTGTGACAGGCAAAAAACATGTTTTTTTTTTTAACTGTGCTTTTCATATTTTTCAAGTGAGGGAAATCTCCAAAACCTCTTTACCAATTGCTTTTAAGTTTTGACACAACGTTGCATTCGAATATGCCCGTGTTTTTATATACCTACTATGTACATGTCACACCTGTGACAGGTAAAAACATGCTTTTATGAAAAACAGCGCCATCTGTTGGACGTAACAGCAACACACGCGGTAATCTCCAAACGTTTTTCACCGATTGCTTTGAAATTTTGACACAACGTTCCATTCGAATATGCGCATGTTTTTATATATCTACTATATAGATGCCACCTCTGTGACACGTAAAACCTTACTTAAAAAAAAAAAAGCCGTATGAGCAAGTAAAAGCAACACACGCTATACTAAATATGTTACGATTCCAGTTCAACGTTTCCGATTGCATTGATAAATTGAATTCTCATACATTTTGATTTATTTTCATTTTGATTTAATTATTTTGTGACATTGCGTTGGAATTGAGCTGTGTTGTTTACCATACCGTTCATTTCGTGAGTATAGTTTTTTTTTTAATTTAGTTGTTTTATGTAATTTATGTGATTGATGTTTCCATTTTTCTGATGGGAGCATCAGATAATTTGGGAACGCATCGGACGAGGGAGTGGGGAATGGTGGGGAGGACGACGGGACAGGAGCGTGGGATGGAGGGAAGGACGAGGGGGGACGAGGGATGGGGTAATGGTGGGGAGGACGAGGGGACGGAGGAGTGGGGCATGGTGGGGACGAGGAGTCGAGAATGGTGGGGATGACAAGGGAACGAGGGAGTGGGGCATGGTGGGGAGGACGAAGGGACAGGGGAGTGGGGCATGGTGGACAGGATGGGGGGGACAGAGGATGGTTGCTGTGCCTCAGCAACACACATCCGTTGCTCAGCCACAGCAACGCGTGGCCTGGTACAGCTAGTCGATAATAAATATATCTTATTTTAGCAATCCTCTCAATCCCAGACGTTAAGTCAATCAATCAAACACTTCCAAGGAGAAACAGACCATCTCGTCCTCCAAACAGCTGGGCAGGAGGGAGAAGAGGGTGGGAGGGGGAAGGGGGAAGGGGGGTCAACTGGCCAATTGTCCAATAAAACATTTAATATTGTAATCAGCTGTTATCAAGTTAATCCTCTCCTTATGACGTCAGGGAGACAAATTGTAGCCCGGGGGCCGGTGTAGTGCACTACCCACGATTACCTTCCTATCACTCACCGGCTTATAGGGCCCCAAGCCGGTCACCCCAGGGCCCTCCACCCAACTATCTACACCCCTCCCAGTAACCCCCTCTTCTTATCTTCCCCTTCTCTATCCTCTCCTCTGTCCCCCATCTTCCCCCGCTCTTCATTCTTCTCCCACAAGCCCGTTTCTGTGACCAGCAAAACACGGTGCATATTGAGGCATGTGATGCTTCCTCGACGATGACCTAGTTGGTGAAAATATTTATGTGGGGGCGTTGAGGGTAGGTTGTTAATGGGATGGGGATACTCATGTAGTGGTGTGGTAGGCTGGTAGATTGTTGTGGGGGCTGAGGACGGCTGCTGGTAGATTGTTGTGGGGGGGGGGGCTGAAGACGGCTGCTGGTAGAGTGTTGTGGAGGGCTGAGGACAGCTGCTGGTAGATTGTTGTGGGGGGGGGGGGCTGAAGACGGCTGCTGGTAGAGTGTTGTGGAGGGCTGAGGACAGCTGCTGGTAGAGTGTTGTGGAGGGCTGAGGACGGCTGCTGGTAGATTGTTGTGGAGGGCTGAGGACGGCTGCTGGTAGATTGTTGTGGGGGCTGAGGACGGCTGCTGGTAGATTGTTGTTGTGGTGGGGGCTGAGGACGGCTGCTGGTAGAGTGTTGTGGAGGGCTGAGGACGGCTGCTGGTAGAGTGTTGTGGTGGGGGCTGAGGACGGCTGCTGGTAGTGTTGTGGAGGGCTGAGGACGGCTGCTGGTAGAGTGTTGTGGAGGGCTGAGGACGGCTGCTGGTAGAGTGTTGTGGAGGGCTGAGGACGGCTGCTGGTAGTGTTGTGGGGGGGCTGAGGACGGCTGCTGGTAGTGTTGTGGAGGGCTGAGGACGGCTGCTGGTAGTGTTGTGGAGGGCTGAGGACGGCTGCTGGTAGAGTGTTGTGGAGGGCTGAGGACGGCTGCTGGTAGTGTTGTGGGGGGGCTGAGGACGGCTGCTGGTAGTGTTGTGGAGGGCTGAGGACGGCTGCTGGTAGAGTGTTGTGGAGGGCTGGTGGTTCAACCTGGTCTCCTCCTACAAAGAACGTCGCATTTCGCTCATATGCGTTACCTAAGGCCAAAAATTGTCGTACTACAAAATGGAAGCGGGTGGCGAAAGTGACGTACTGTTCCGTTTTCTGTTTTGGGTCCTCTGGTAGGTTAGGAGAGGACATTGTTAATTGACCGTTTTCTTAACGTTGGAACGCCTTAGGAGGAAGGGCTGAGTGGTTTGTTGTGGAGGGCTGAGGTGTCACACGGTGAGTCACACGGGGAGAGTCACAGGGGGAGAGTCACACGGGGAGAGTCACACGGGAGAGTCACAAGGGGAGAGTCACACGGGGAGAGTTACACGGGAGAGTCACAAGGGGAGAGTCACAAGGGGAGAGTCACACGGGAAGAGTCACAACGGGAGAGTCACAAGGGGAGAGTCACACGGGAAGAGTCACAACGGGAGAGTCACAAGGGGAGAGTCACAAGGGGAGAGTCACACGGGGAGAGTCGCAGGGGGAGAGTCACAAGGGGAGAGTCACACGGGGAGAGTCACAAGGGGAGAGTCACAAGGGGAGAGTCACACGGGAAGAGTCACAAGGGGAGAGTCACAAGGGGAGAGTCACAAGGGGAGAGTCACAAGGGGAGAGTCACACGGGGAGAGTCACAAGGGGAGAGTCACACGGGAAGAGTCACAACGGGAGAGTCACAAGGGGAGAGTCACAAGGGGAGAGTCACACGGGGAGAGTCACACGGGGAGAGTCACAGGGGGAGAGTCACAAGGGGAGAGTCACAGGGGGAGAGTCACAAGGGGAGAGTCACACGGGGAGAGTCACAAGGGGAGAGTCACAAGGGGAGAGTCACACGAGGAGAGTCACACGGGGAGAGTCACACGGGGAGAGTCACACGGGGAGAGTCACACGGGGAGAGTCACAGGGGGAGAGTCACACGGGGAGAGTCACAGGGGGAGAGTCACAGGGGGAGAGTCACAGGGGGAGAGTCACAGGGGGAGAGTCACACGGGGAGAGTCACAAGGGGAGAGTCACACGAGGAGAGTCACACGGGGAGAGTCACAGGGGGAGAGTCACAGGGGGAGAGTCACAAGGGGAGAGTCACAAGGGGAGAGTCACAAGGGGAGAGTCACAAGGGGAGAGTCACAAGGGGAGAGTCACAAGGGGAGAGTCACAAGGGGAGAGTCACAAGGGGAGAGTCACAAGGGGAGAGTCACACGGGGAGAGTCACACGGGGAGAGTCACACGGGGAGAGTCACACGGGGAGTCACACGGGGAGTCACACGGGGAGAGTCACAGGGGGAGAGTCACACGGGGAGAGTCACAAGAGGAGAGTCACAAGGGGAGAGTCACAAGGGGAGAGTCACACGGGGAGAGTCACAGGGGGAGAGTCACACGGGGAGAGTCACAAGGGGAGAGTCACAAGGGGAGAGTCACACGGAGATTCACAAGGGGAGAGTCACAAGGCAATAGCCATAAAGGAAAGTCACAATAAAAGTTTTCGAGACACCTTCCCCCCCTTACCTTCCCCACACCGTTAGTGCCTCCCTCCCCCCTCCCCTCCCTCCCAGTCCCCTCACCTAATTTCCCCTCTGGCTTAGCTGCCCTCCCCTTGCCCATAACTGGGAGCAGTGGCTGCCAGAGAGCAGGGACCAGGGGCAGGGACCAGGGGACAGGGGCAGGGGCCAGGGGCAGGGACCAGCGGCCGGGGGCAGGGGCAGGGACCAGAGGCAAGGGCCGGGAGCAGGGACCAGCGGCCGGGGGCAGGGGCCGGGGGCAGGGACCAGGGGCAGGGACCAGGGGACAGGGCCAGGGACCAGGGGCAGGAGGCAGGGACCAGGGCCAGGGGCAGGGACCAGGGGACAGGGCCAGGGGCAGGGACCAGGGACCAGGGGCAGGAGGCAGGGACCAGGGCCAGGGGCAGGGACCAGGGGCTCTCACCCTTGACCGTGACAATATCCCTGGTCATAGCCAGTGAATTAAAAACATTGTAAGAGGCATTAGAGCCATATTATCTTGATTAGCATCGGGGCTATATTCGCCTTTACGCGAGGGGTGCAGAGGGGCCAGAGTGGGGGCTGGAGAGCGTTGGGAGGGGGTGTGGGGAAGGGAGGGGGCGTGCCCCCCCCCCCCCCCCCCATGCGTGATCACCTGGTCTTCTGGTCATGGGCAGTTTTCCAGCACAACGCGCAGGCGAGTTCCAGAAGGTCGCA
>NC_091155.1:31685451-31724402 GCF_040958095.1 Procambarus clarkii | reverse complement strand
CTCCTCCACACATGTCAAACACCAGTTACACCCCTCCTCCTCCACACATGTCAAACACCTGTTACACCCCTCCTCCCCCACACATGTCAAACACCTGTTACACCCCTCCTCCCCCACACATGTCAAACACCTGTTACAGCCCTCCTCCTCCACACATGTCACACACCTGTTTCACCCCTCTTCCTCCACACATGTCAAACACCTGTTACACCCCTCCTCCCCCACACATGTCAAACACCTGTTACATCCCTCCTCCTCCACACATGAAACACACCTGTTTCACCCCTTCTCCTCCACACATGTCAAACACTTGTTACACCCCTCCTCCCCCCCCATGTCCCACATCTGTTACACCCCTCCTTCCCCCCCATGTCCCACATCTGTTACACCCCTCCTCCTCCATACAGTTCAAACACCTGTTACACCCCTCCTCCCCCACACATGTCAAACACCTGTTTCACCCCTCCTCCTCCACACATGTCAAACACCTGTTACACCCCTCCTCCTCCACACATGTCACACACCTGTTACACCCCTCCTCCTCCACACATGTCAAACACCTGTTACACCCCTCCTCCCCCACACATGTCAAACACCTGTTACACCCCTCCTCCTCCACACATGTCAAACACCTGTTACACCCCTCCTCCCCCACACATGTCAAACACCTGTTACAGCCATCCTCCTCCACACATGTCACACACCTGTTTCACCCCTCCTCCTCCACACATGTCAAACACCTGTTTCACCCCTCCTCCCCCACACATGTCACACACCTGTGTGTCAAGAACCAGCTACGTGATGCTAAAAGTCCCCATCACACAGGATGGTTGGTCATACAGGGCCATGTGATCAGTAGTCTGCCCTGGCACACTCTGGGTGCATTATGAGGATCTCATCATCAACACAAGAGTTAATAAAGGCACTTGGCGATTTTTTTTTATGGTGTCAATAATGTGCGATAGTGCCACACGTGAGACTGCTCTTCTCTCCTGCAGCACCACCATAACCACACAATCATCGCCACCTGCATCACTATCACCACCATCTAACCTTTAATCTCCAGCAAATGATATTCCGAGCGTGTATTTCATGCTATCATTCGCTGCGTGACCTTAGAATAAATCAAAGATCTTTGGATATCGGATTTAAAGGCAGTCATTCACAATTTAGAGGTTCATATTTATTTGTATATATTTTCCTCATGAATCAAGAATATAGATAACATATCTATTTTATCCTTTGCTTGACAATATCACAATTATTTAAGTAGTGGAGTCACTAGGACAGGAAATTGAGAAGCTATGAGACTGACGGCCTGGAAATACAGGCACTCATCACCTGACAAACATTACTCATCAGAGGTCTGATTATAAGATGGTTGGAGGGTGATTATAAGATGGTTGGAGGGTGATTATAAGATGGTTGGAGGGTGATTATAAGATGGTTGGAGGGTGATTATAAGATGGTTGGAGGGTGATTATAAGATGGTTGGAGGGTGATTATAAGATGGTTGGAGGGTGATTATAAGATGGTTGGAGGGTGATTATAAGATGGTTGGAGGGTGATTATAAGATAGTTGGAGGGTGATTATAAGATGGTTGGAGGGTGATTATAAGATGGTTGGAGGGTGATTATAAGATGGTTGGAGGGTGATTATAAGATGGTTGGAGGGTGATTATAAGATGGTTGGAGGGTGATTATAAGATGGTTGGAGGGTGATTATAAGATGGTTGGAGGGTGATTATAAGATGGTTGGAGGGGGGGGGGAGGGCTACAGTGGGCTATTCAACACCCCCCCCCCCCCCTACACGGCCGGGAAAGGCCTATACAATATTATCTGGTCTCAAGTGCTGAGCCTTCAGTGTAGAGTGAGGATCCTCTATCTCATCGAATGTGAAACTGTTGGACTATTTATGGGGAAGGGCAGGAGCTAGGCCCAGTTTCCCAGAGATATTCTTAGGCTATCTGTCGCTATCACACCAAGACGGGCGGCTCGTGTGACGGGGATAACACAACCCACCGTCTGCCATTATGAGGTTAACACAGGTTCCGGAGCTGGCAACTGCTTCCACACCCCAGCAAGGTCACCTACACGACCTCACCTCTGGCTCACGGGTCAACATTAACACTACAACATGTGACTTTTAGGAGAGACTGGTGACGAAACTGTCGTGTGTGACGAGTACACTTCTACCAGTCATGTCGTGAACACGTCCACACCCCAGTTGTGAAGCGCCACCATCAACACTTTCCAGCTTTTAATACAAAAACATTTCTTTCGTAAAACCATCCATACCGCGACATAACCCCGTGGTACTGCCATAACCTCTTAGTCCCAACCACAACAAGCCAGTAGATCCACAAGCGTAACCCCAGGAGTAAGACTCGTGTCCCCACCCACTCCCCCGGCCAGGGACCTCACAGCTACAGGAGCGTGGCGGCCACAACCACCCCTGCAGGAGGTGTTGGCTCCCGCCACCAAGCCCAGGGTCTCCGCTGGTGCACCAGCTCCCTACATATATATATATATATATATATATATATATATATATATATATATATATATATATATATATATATATATATATATATATGCGAATGGCACGAATGGTCCTGTGTGCTTCTCCTTACGTATCATAAGGCCAGACATGTATCAAAGAGTCATACACATATGTGTATGATACAAGAAGACTAAAGCCGCAGGACTTGCTGTAGGAAGAAATACAATAATATAAAACGAAATACAATTAGTTGTATTGAGTGATGTGTTGGTTGAGAGTAGGAGGGTGAGAGAGAGAGAGAATGTTGAACACTGCTGGAGGCTAACACTCACCTGACGTAGTCCCTCTTGCAGTAGGTCTTGCCGTCCCTGACGAAGCAGGTGCAGGTCTCGTCGAGGAACTGGTGGCACTCTGCGCACTTGAGGCAGGCGGCGTGCCACTCCATGTCCGGCGCCACCCGCAGGATGTACTGGTCGTTAATGACGGAGCCGCAGCCCATGCAGAGGGAGACCTGGCCGCCTGCAGCAGACACAACCTTCGTCAGCGTCGCCCACACACCCACGCTGCCTGCTGGAGGCAGACCATACACTCATCTCTCCTGGCGACACCTCACACCCTACATCATCCTCATATTAAATAGTCATAAACATTACAATAGACAAATAATAACTTACAACAATGCAGCCGATGGGTCACAATAACGTGGCTGAAGTATGTTGAGCACACATTAGAAGGTGAAGGGACAACGACGTTTCGGTCCGTCATGGACCATTCTCGAGTCGATGAAATGGTCCTGGACCATTCTCGACTTGAGAATGGTCCAGGACGGACCGAAACCTCGTCGTCCCTTCACCTTCTAGTGCGTGGTCTGGCCAACTTAGAACAATCTCCAGTTCATTGCCTTACCTTCCAACAATGATACCATTGATGGTGACATTAACAAACCCCAAATCAACACACGTGACTGCCTAGGCAGTGATCTATGAGTGTCAGGAATGCATGTCACAATACACACTAGCTAAGTGTTTTTACCCGTGAAAACATGGGAATATCAAACCTGGTTTTTGCATATAATTATAAAGGTGAGAGGCAGGGGTTCCTACACAGGTGAGTGAGAGTTATGACAACATTCACCAAGATGAGAACACTGTCAAGTCAACTTAAAACATTCATATGAGAGTTTGGTTTCTTTGTGAGCACTAAGTTGTTATTGTTAGTATTAAGATGACGCAAAACTGATGATATCTGCAAAAGAACAGATATATGCGAGTGGGGGGGGGGGAGGCTGGGAGAGGAGACGGTAGATACATATTTAAAGCTACAGACAGAAGGTTCAATACGAGGACAGGAGAGACAGGCAGGTGATTTCCCCGGCATTCCTTCCGTCTCTACTTTCCTACTTCTTCCTCTCTCTCTCTCTCTCTCTCTCTCTCTCTCTCTCTCTCTCTCTCTCTCTCTCTCTCTCTCTCTCTCTCTCTCTCTCTCTCTCTCTCTCTCTCACACACACACACACACACACACAAACACACACACACACACACACACAAACACACACACACACACACACAAACACACACACACACACACACACAAACACACACACACACACAAACACACACACACACACACACAAACACACACACACACACACACACACAAACACACACACACACACAAACACACACACACACACACAAACACACACACACACACACACACACAAACACACATATGGGCCTAATATAGCCGATATGCGCACTATGTTAGGCCTAGGATCCATTTTGTTAGGACTAGGTATGGTAAGTTATAGTTTTTTCTCTCACGATGTTACTGATACACAATAATATAGCGAAATGTGAACTGTAATATAGGCAAATTTTGTGATTTATTTCACATTAGGAAGAGAGAGAGAGAGAGAGAGAGGAGAGAGAGAGAGAGAGAGAGAGAGAGAGAGAGAGAGAGAGAGAGAGAGAGAGAGAGAGAGAGAGAGAGAGAGAGAGAGAGAGAGAGAGAGAGAGAGAGAGAGAGAGAGAGAGAGAGAGAGACAGATATGGCCATTACATTAATTTATTCAATTGTCTTAATATACAGAGGAATGCCATTACTGTGGCACTCAGGCTCCTCCCCTCAGTGCCTACAGTGGCACTCCTCCCACGGGAGTGCCACCGTAGTCAGAGTAGCTCAATTGTATGGTCCCTCTGGTGGATGGTTGAACGGGCCGGGGCAGACTGAACGTGGATGGTATGGATGAGGAATGACGGATGCTAAGCATGGATGTTGAATAAGAGATTAATATAACGGGGTTGAGTTGACTTGGTGTTGTGAATTGAGTGAGGGAAGGGGTAATGTCAGTAGAAGGCACCAAGCCATTATGATTGTATAGCACTGGGAAGGGGTACTGATTTGGGATGGAACGAGGGGGAAGGAATGGTGCCCAACCCCTTTGGACGGTCTGGGATTGAACGCCGACCTGCATGAAACCAGCCCGTTGCTCTACCGTCCACCCCAAGTGGTTATGCGTGAATTAAGGTAGGGGTTATGAGTTGAATCGAGGCATTATGAGTTGAGGGGAAGAGTTGTGAGTTGAGGGGAAGGGTTGTGAGTTGAGGGGAAGGGTTGTGAGTTGAGGGGAAGGGTTGTGAGTTGAGGGGAAGGGTTGTGAGTTGAGGGGAAGGGTTGTGAGTTGAGGGGAAGGGTTGTGAGTTGAGGAGAAGGGTTGTGAGTTGAGGGGAAGGGTTGTGAGTTGAGGGGAAGGGTTGTGAGTTGAGGAGAAGGGTTGTGAGTTGAGGGGAGAGTTGTGAGTTGATGGGAAGGGTTGTGAGTTGAGGGGGGAAGGGTTGTGAGTTGAGGGGAAGGGTTGTGAGTTGAGGAGAAGGGTTGTGAGTTGAGGGGAGAGTTGTGAGTTGATGGGAAGGGTTGTGAGTTGAGGGGGGAAGGGTTGTGAGTTGAGGGGAGGGTGTGTAGAAATAAAAAAAAAACAGGAGGAAGGTTGGTTAGTCATTTGGAGGTAACAGAGTAATGAGGAGAGGTGAGGAGGAGGAGGAGGAGGAGGAGGTGGAGAAAGAGGAGAGGAGAGGTGATGAGAAGAACAGAAGAGTAAGAAGAGGGGGGGGGGAGGAAGTAGAAGTGATGAATTGAGAGGAGCGAGAGGAAAGTGAGGAGTGATGGAAGTGATAAAGAATTTATGAGGTGCCACTCACAATGAGGGGACGTGATGATTCCCCCTTTCCCCTCCCCTCACTGCCCTCACGGCCACCCCTCATCAGACACGGCAGCCTCCCCTCACCTGTCCTCACACGCCCTACAAAACACGATAAAAAAAAACAATTTTTTTTTTTTTTACATTTAGGCTTTAGTGTGTATTTTACAGCATAAATACAACATATTACCAGCATACCCCCTCCCATTGTATACCATATTTTGTACATTTATATTCTCAAACCATTCCACAACAATAAATACATCTCTCAGTTACAAAAAAAAAATTATATGAAAAAAACAAACAAAAAATATCAAAAGGCTTAACACATTTTTTTTATTTGTTTGTTTTGTATTTAGGTCTACAAACAACCCACTTAACAAAAACACTTCAATATTGACTTAGGTAAACAATGACACATTTGGTGATGCTATTGCCTTTATTATTGTTAATTGCTCTCTCGTTAGTGCCTTTGTTAGATAGGTTAAGTAATAATTGTAATTACGAAGCAATAAGATGCTTATCTTAACATACTAACAAGGTTAGGTAAGGTCGGTGTTTTCTATGAAGCTTTTTAAAGGGTATCTATTATGTTTAGTATGTCACCTATGCACTTATTTAATAAGTCAATATTGACTATACGAATTTGCGAGAACGGGTTGCTTAGCGTTATCATTGGTCGTTATTATTGTTTGCGATTAGCATCGTTATTTCTTTCTTCAGTGTCTTCAGTGAACACCAGTCACATGCCACTGTCATGGGCGCCTGACAGCTGGGTGCACAGCGCTTCGGATTCGTAGTCCTGAGGTTCCGGGTTCGATCCCCGGTGGAGGCGGAGACAAATGGGCAAATGGGCCCGGTCCTCGACCAGGCCTCCACCCCCAGGAAGCAGCCCGTGACAGCTGACTAATACCCAGGTACCTATTTTACTGCTAGGTAACAGGGGCATAGGGTGAAAGAAACTCTGCCCATTGTTTTTCGCCGGCGCCTGGGATCGAACCCAGGACCACAGGATCCAAGTCCAGCGTGCTGTCCGCTCGGCCGACCGGCACCCATCCGGTTAGGTTAGGTTAAGATAACCTAACTTTAAATCAAATTAAAAAAATGAACTCATATAATGCAATGTTAACTGATAATTTCATATGAAAAAAAAAATCGAAAATTTTATAACTTCTGGAAAACTAGGCTTCTTAGGCAACTTGGGCCTTGCATAGAACTATTACCTTGTGACATTAGTAGTGCATTCTAGCTATTAGGCACGACATATATACATAAAAGTATACTTTAGTCCTGGACAATGTCCAGTGCTAAAATATACTCGCTGGTTGGTCAGTAAGGTATAGTGAAGAGCTTCCATACAGCTCCTTCTCTGGCTCTGCCTGTGGCAGCGGCTACTTCTCATAGCACGTTGCATTTGGAACGTTGGAACATAACGTCATTATAATTGAGAGAGGAGGGATTGGATCACAACCCTCCAGCGGTGGGTGACAGGGCTTAGGCCCAACCACACTCATATCTTCAATGTGTTAAATGTATATGTTCTATATGTATATAAATGATATAAATGTATATCTTCAATGGTTAAAAGTATACTTGACGGTTGGCAATTACGCCGGCCATAGTGGGAAGCCTCAGCCACTAATACACTTTCGCGAAATGTCGTCGTTTAGTTATATATATATATATATATATATATATATATATATATATATATATATATATATATATATATATATATATATATATATATATATATACACACACACACACACACACACACACGAGTGCTTACATTCTTGTACAGCCACTAGTACGCGTAGCGTTTCGGGCTAGTCCTTTATTCTATGGTCCCTGCAATACGACCCCCGCGAAGAATCGTTTTTACAACCAAGTACTCATTTTACTGTTGCGTTAAACAGAGGCTACAGTTAAGGATTTGCGCCCATTAAATCCTCCCCGGCCAGGATACGAACCCATGACACTGCGTTCGCGGAACGCCAGGCGAGCGTCTTACCACTACGCCACGGAGACTATTTCACCCATCAGACATTTTCTGACCTGTAGTTTGGTCATCGGAAGTGAGAGACATGAACGATCTCTTCCGGGATCGGAATATTATTGTTTAAAGTTTATGAACAATTATGACTTTTCAAACCATTTTCCAAGTAGTTTGCGTCTCCAACAGACGTGAGTATTAAAAATAATGTTCATATTTTACTCTTGACTACGAGGCAATATATTTCTATTCGTTACAGTGCACTTACGTTTATCAAGAGACTAATATGTATGACTAATATGTGTATGCATATGTTTATTGTTCTCGCAGGCGGGACTCAACACACAAACATTGTACACGGAACAATAGTAGTGACAGAGGAAGAGGTTTACCTTCAGGGACTCGACGAGACAAAAGCTGTTGAACCTAACAGGATGTCACCAAGGATCCTGAAGGATGCTGCTCAAATGCTGTGTAAACCACTTACAATGATGTGCAGTGTATCACTGCAGATGGGAGTGGTGCCACATAGCTGGAATTAGCCCTCTCGTGCCAAACTACAAGACAGAAGCCATACAGGCACCACCAAACCACTGACCTTAATGAGCTCACTATGCAAAGGGAAAGAAAAAACAAATGATAAGGAGTAATGGGTGAAGTCATAAGTGCACTCACAAGGGTCAGGCCTGAGACGCATGCTGTTTCTTGGGTACTTAAATGACACAGATTATTGACTAGGCTCTTGCGACACTCTTTGCTGATGACACACAGCTGACGAGCAAACTCTGGACATGTTAGCACTTTGTGCTCCCTACAACGGAAAGGCTGAGTTGGGGCTGCCCGAGGCAAAGGTTAAAGAGAAATTTAAGAAGTTTTCTATACTTTGGAGGCGTCAGCAGTCAGAAAATAAGACTAACCAGAAACAGAAAAATGCTTCATACTGTTATTTATATTTTTCTGCTTTTAATAACGGCTTGAAATAATAAGTAAATGTTTATATATTTTCCACAGCCTCCAACATGGGAAGGTTACCTTACCTTGAGGTGATTCCGGGGCTCAGCGACCCCGCGGCCCGGTCGTCAAGGCCGCCCGACCAGGTTGCCACACAAATTTAACAACTAAAGTTATTATTGTTGGCAAAAAAAAATTCAATGCATGGGTTTCGAGAATTGACTAGATATTGAACGTCACGTCACCGGAGAGAAGAAACATGCGAGACATGATCACGATATACAAAATGCTCAGAAGATTCAATAAGGTCGAAATATGACAAAAATGACTGTCAAGGTAGTGAAAATCACCATAAACAAGATGATAGTTGATGTAGGAAGACTCCGTGAACTATGTTCATGGAACAACACACCTTGGTGAGTACAGTTTAGAGCACACACACACACACACACACACACACACACACACACACACACACACACACACACACACACAAACACACACACACACACACACACAAAGACATAAAAGATTCTCAGAGGAATTGATAGGGGAAGATAAAGCCAGTATATTTAACACAAGAAACACACGCACTTGGGGACACAGGTGGAAATTGAGTGTCCAAATTACCCATAAAGACATTACAAATATTTTTTTTAGTGTCAGAGTAGTTAATAAAAAGTATGCATTAGGAAGTGATGTGGTGGAAGCAGACTCCATACACAGTTTCAAGTGTAGATATGATAGAGCCCAATAGGCTCAGGAACCTGTACACTTGTTGATTGACGGTTGAGAGGCGGGACGAAAGAGCCGAAGCCCAACTCCCCACAAGTACAACTAGGTGAGTACAACTAGGAGAGTACACACACACACACACACCTCCAAGAAAGAACAAATGAAACCATTTTGATTCCATAAAACTGTCATCTGGCACTAATTAAAGCTTGCGTTGCAGAATTCTAATCACTTCATCTGTTTATGCAGTAATTACATATTCCGGGACGTGTGTTTGATCCACCAACGCTGTGCAAACTTGAGGCATTTTTTATAAACATCATATGTTTCAAAAGCCGCAGAATGCAATTATGGAGTTTAATTACTCACATAGTGACATAGAAGATTAATCCTAGCTGTAATTATTATAAGCCTTTGATTGCAGTAGTCTCAGAGAAGTGAGAGAGAGAGAGAGAGAGAGAGAGAGAGAGAGAGAGAGAGAGAGAGAGAGAGAGAGAGAGAGAGAGAGAGAGAGAGAGAGAGAGAGAGAGAGAGAGAGAGAGAGAGAGAGAGAGAGAGAGAGAGAGAGAGAGAGAGAGAGAGAGAGAGAGAGAGAGAGGAGAGCAGGGGAGACAGGTGACCATAACCCACTAAGCCAGGATGGTGTCATAACACTAAGGGAACATGCAGGATATAAAGTAGATGTCTCACAAGCATTTGGAGTGTTACTTCTCTTGGCAAGTGTGTGTGTATCCCTGTTTTCAGGGTCAAGGGTCACATGCCCCATCAGTGTGTGTTCAGGGTCAAGGGTCACCACATGCCCCATCATTGTGTGCCCAGGGTCAAGGGTTACCACATGCCCCATCACTGTGTGCCCAGGGTCAAGGGTCGCATGCCCCATCACTGTGTGCCCAGGGTCAAGGGTCGCATGCCCCATCACTGTGTGCCCAGGGTCAAGGGTCACATGCCCCATCACTGTGTGCCCAGGGTCAAGGATCACATGCCCCATCACTGTGTGTTCGTCATAAGCAAACGAAGACATCATCAAAAGAAAGGTGAAACGCCATGCAACCTTGAAGAGTCAACCAACACAACACCTGTACCCCCTATTGGACTGTTTTACAGGAACTTCTTTTCGACGGCTCATAAAACGGAGGAAATGTCCTGAAAGACATTATTGATAGGAACATTATGCCTATAGACAAAAATCAGAAAATACAATTGACAATTTACTACAAAAAAAAAATGCCAACCTACTCACGAAAACTCCCCAGACACCAAACAGAACGCCTTCAAGGAAACCGACATCGTCTATGCCTTCACATGCCCACTTGGGGACTGTAAGCCCCAAAGAACTCAGTATATAGGCAAGACAACAATGTCTCTTTCTAGGCGATCAACTATGCACAAACAACAGGGCTCCATCAAGGAGCATATAATCTCTTCCCACAACCAGACCATCACCAGAGAAATCTTAACAAGCAACACAGAAATTATCGATAAATAAGGCGATAGCAGGAGACTCGACATCAGCGAGGCACTACACATCAAAAAGTCAACACCAGCAATCAACAGCTAATTAATGCACAACTATATTCTACCTATTTCAAGACCCCGAACCAACATGGAAGCAGCAAGAGGAAAAATTGGCCAATAGGCCTTCAGCAGTTACTTCCATTCTTATGTTTTCATTCCCAATTTATACCCATTGATTCGTGTTCTGTCATAGCTTTATCACCTCACCCAAAACGAGTATAATTATGACGTATTTTGTGTGTAAACTAAGTCTTTGAATATGTAATAAGCATTACGAAACGCGTTCAGGCGTCAGACCAGAAATAAAAGAATGAATTTTGGAGAGTTAATTTATCAATTACCCTCGACAGTGAAGAAGAACGTAAGAAATATTGAGAAGATTCGTGTTAAAATGATTAATCTTACCCTTTCGGTCATATTCAACAACATATGTTTACAAACAACACTGCTACCAAAATATACTATGATATCCTTTGATATCCTTTATATTAATTGTCATCTGATCGTTTTAATAATTATTTTACTCATCAGTTTTAAGATATCAACAGTAGTAATTTTTGTCTAATTAAATATTTTTTTTCGGTCTTCCAAATTATCCAAATAAAACTTTACGGCGGATGTGTCTGTGAAAAATAAAATATTACGGTCAATTTTGAGGTCAAACACGTCAGTTATAATATGTTATTATTATTAGTATTTATATTTGTCTTAGGATAACTCAAGACAAGCACGAGGAAAAAAACGACATTACAAGTTGCTTTACAGTCTGCTAAATTATGATTTGCTAATTACCTTCCAATTATACGCAGCTGCAATTAATTCTCATGATAATTTGCACTATCAGATATTAATATTTGTTGTCTGTGAGGCAGTAATTGATTACACGCACTAGAATGATCATAATTAGTTTGGGTTGCAATAATTAGAGTACGCCGAGCTGGTTATGCTGTACAGGCGGCGCGTGGGGCCGGTAATTAATTGTCGCTACATGCTGCCCATACTTACTGGTTACTGAAAAGTAATGCATTCACGTATCTTGGTGGTGTTTGGTTTATAGACCTGGCCACGGTTATGAGTGTAGGGGGGGAGGTTGTGAGTGTGAGGGGGAAGGTTGTGAGTGTAGGGGGAAGGTTGTGAGTGTAGGGGGGAAGGTTGTGAGTGTAGGGGGGAGGTTGTGAGTGTGAGGGGGAAGGTTGTGAGTGTAGGGGGAAGGTTGTGAGTGTAGGGGGGAAGGTTGTGAGTGTAGGGGAGAAGGTTGTAAGTGTAGGGGGGAAGGTTGTGAATGTAGGGGGAAGGTTGTGAGTGTAGGGGAGAAGGTTGTAAGTGTAGGGGGGAAGGTTGTGAGTGTAGGGGTAAGGTTGTGAGTGTAGGGGAGGTTGTGAGTGTGAGGGGGAAGGTTGTGAATGTAGGGGGAAGGTTGTGAGTGTAGGGGAGAAGGTTGTAAGTGTAGGGGGGAAGGTTGTGAGTGTAGGGGGGTAGGTTGTGAGTGTAGGGGAGAAGGTTGTAAGTGTAGGGGGGAAGGTTGTGAGTGTGAGGGGGAAGGTTGTGGGTGTAGGGGAGAAGGTTGTAAGTGTAGGGGGGAAGGTTGTGAGTGTAGGGGGGAAGGTTGTGAGTGTAGGGGAGAAGGTTGTAAGTGTAGGGGGGTAGGTTGTGAGTGTGAGGGGGAAGGTTGTGGGTGTAGGGGAGAAGGTTGTAAGTGTAGGGGGGAAGGTTGTGAGTGTAGGGGGGAAGGTTTGTGAGTGTAGGGGGTAGGTTGTGAGTGTAGGGGGGTAGGTTGTGAGTGTAGGGGGGGAAGTTGTGAGTGTAGGGGGGGAAGCTGTGAGAACAGAGCTGGAAATGTGTTCCATGTTCCAATTGTTCAATATAGAACTACTGACCACTCAGAACTGTTGTTTATATCCACCCTGTGACAGGTTGTCTTCAGCCTGTCACAGAGACTCTCAAGTAAGCTGTCTTCCGCCTTAACTATTACTGTATAACTTCTTCCACACATCTACTACCCTATTTCCTAACTTGTGTATCGATTTATTTTAAAAATTATGTATTATAATCTTTATTCTCAATTGTTTCGTGTTGTAAGATGGTTTTAGATTGTTAAAACACTATTTACCTCCATGTTGTTAAACCCATTTAGTCACTTGTGCACTAGGGAGTGTATATTTTGTCATAGTTGTCCTTCATAAGTGGTAATTCTTACCATAACAGTAAGAATTACCATAGTTATCCTACTCTGTATAACATCAAGAGAAATCTAAATCCTTTCCATAACACGGTGGCCAGACCTGTACCGGATAACACAAGCGGGGGGGTCACGATAACAAAATAACTGCGAAGGATAACATTGGTCTTTATTAATAAGGGCTTCCTGATAACAATCCTGGTATCCTATTGATCTTAATTCGAAACATTATGCTCTGGTTTCTTGTTTTTCTTTTTTTTACCTCCTTGTTCACCGCGGCTCCCTGATAACTTTCCACAACTTGGTGTCATAACTCGGGCAAATATTCCTTAGGTTGTCTCTTAAGCTTCTCAAGGTCACCACCAGACGACACTTCGCCAAGCCTCCATCACTGTTATCAGGTCCTGCAACGTCTGTAAACATCGACATTACAGGATTTCAATTGTTCAGGTGAGTAGTTCAGTGGTATAAAGAAAACAGGCAGGGTGACAGTATGAAGGTCTGTGGCACACAGACTTGTCACTGCTCTCCGCCTGTCACTGCTGTCAACTCCACCGATGTTATCACTGAATTACAATCAGTAGTCACTGTTAGTGAATCAGTGTCACTGTATCCTAGCTCCCGCCAAACACACACCGAAACTACAACGTTGGTACAACGTTCGAACAAGTTTTAACACCTCCTAACCAGTTATAACAACCAATATAGCAAGTTGTAACAACGTTCTAATACGTCATAAACACGTTAAGCCAAGATGTAACAACTTTATTACAAGTTGTAACAAGCGGAAAATAGAGACAGTTCCGGTTTGTGTTTCCAGGGCTGTTCAGCCTTGCATTTCTGTAAAAGGTATGTTAGGAGGAAACAGAGATGTTGGCGAGGAAGGAGGGAAGAGGATCAGGATAAGGAGGAAGGGAGGGGGGGATAAGGATTAGGAAGAGGCGGAGCAGCAGGGCGCCCTACCCTGCCCGAGTGCCCTGGAGGCCTAGTCTGGGGTGCCAGATTACCTCTGCATTATTCACAAAGTGAGATTGAGTACATTAAATTACCAAGATGAGGACCCCGGCCAGAGGCGAGGGTGTGTTTGTCTTATGTCTTGATGCCTCTTGGCGCGAGGGGCCCCGGTCTCTGGCGCTCTATGGAGCCCACTCTCCTCTGTATGGAGCCTGCTATTTCTTCATGGGAAACATTCTATGCGGAACGCACTGTATACGCAGAATACAGCTGTGTACACTCAACACACCTGTGTACACTCAACACACCTGTGTACACTCAACACACCTGTGTACACTCAACACACCTGTGTACACTCAACACACCTGTGTACACTCAACACACCTGTGTACACTATTAGGATTCCACATCCCATTTAAAACATTACTTTAATCTTACACCCAACATGAAGGACTGACACTGTCTTACACCCAACATGAAGGACTGTCACAGTCTTACACCCAACATGAAGGACTGTCACAGTCTTACACCCAACATGAAGGACTGTCACAGTCTTACACCAAATATGAAGGACTGACACAGTCTTATACCCAACATGAAGGACTGTCACAGTCTTACACCCAACATGAAGGACTGTCACAGTCTTACACCCAACATGGAGGACTGTCACAGTCTTACACCCAACATGAAGGACTGTCACAGTCTTACACCCAACATGAAGGACTGTCACAGTCTTACACCCAACATGAAGGACTGTCACAGTCTTGCACCCAACATGAAGGACTGCCACAGTCTTACACCCAACATGGAGGACTGACACATAATATATTATACATATTAGGAAGTATAAAGTAGTATAACTTGACTGATATCTAACTGTTTATTATAATGCATTATTTAAGACAAACGACGTCTTTTGGTAAAACTCTAACTTCTTTTTCATCGACTACGCAATACAGCGAAACTACAGGAATAACAGAACATCGGAGAGCAGGGAGAGGTACCAGAGGGCCAGAAATGAGTACCTCAGAGTGAGGAGAGAAGCAGAGAGACAGTATGAAAATGACATAGCGAGTAAAGCCAAGACCCAACCAAAGCTGCTCCACAGCCACATCAGGAGGAAAACAGCAGTGAAGGAACAAGTGATGAAACTGAGAAAAGGGGAGAACAGATATACAGAGAACGACAAAGAGGTGTGTGAAGAACTCAACAAGAGATTCCAGGAGGTCTGGAATCTCAATAGAACAAGGAGAGGTCCCTGCACTAAATGAGTTGGCAAACCGAACAACCTTGGAGGAATTTTACCTCACCAGTGATGAGGTCAAAAGAAACCTGTTGGAGCTGAATGTGTCAAAGGCTGTTGGGCCTGACAGACTCTCACCGTGGATTCTAAAAGAAGGTGCAGAAGCACTAAGTGTGCCACTCTCTATGGTATATCACAGGTCAGGTCACTGGAAACGGGAGACCTACCAGAAAGTTGGAAGACAGCTAACGTGGTCCCAATTTACAAAAAGGGTGACAGGCAAGAGGCACTGTACAGGCCAGTTTCCCTAACTTGTATACCATGCAAGGTGATGAAGAAGATCGTGAAGAAAAGGCTCGTAGAGCATCTGGAGAGAAACAGCTATGTAACACACCATCAACATGGGTTCAGAGATGGTAAATCGTGCCTCACAGGCCTAACAGAATTCTATGACCAAGCAACACAAATTAGGCAGGAAAGAGAAGGGTGGGCAGACTACATTTTCTTGGACTGTCCGAAAGCCTTTGACACAGTACCTCACAAAATGCTGTTACAAAAGTTGGAGCAGCAGGCAGGAGTAAAAGGTAAGGTGCTCCAGTGGATAAGGGAGTATCTAAGCAATAGGAAACAGCGAGTAACTGTGAGGGGGGAGACATCAGAGTGGCAAGATGTCACCAGCGGGATTCCACAGGGCTCTGTACTCGGACCCATCCTGTTTCTAGTATATGTAAACGATCTTCCAGAGGGTATAGACTCATTCCTCTCAATGTTTGCTGATGATGCAAAAATTATGAGAAGAATCAAAATAGATGAAGATAGACAGAGACTACAGGACGACCTGGACAAACTGGAGGAATGGTCTCTCTCTCTCTCTCTCTCCTTAGAAGCAGAGTGAGCAAGAGAGGTTCTATAGACATAATATATTTGTCATCTGAATATGCTAACTCTCCCATTATTTAAGTTGTCCCCGTGCAAACAGCGATTATTCCCGTAGACGGTCACTTGGGTTAAACATGTGCCGGAGACATTTAGCCATCTCTTACACTTGGCACACGTCTCTGGCACCGTGCGTCTGTGCCAGTGGCTGCGTGTCTGCTCCCTGTGTCAGTGGCTGCGTGTCTGCTCCCTGTGCCAGTGGCTGCGTGTCCGTCTGTGCCAGTGGCTGCGTGTCTGCCCCCTGTGCCAGTGGCTGCGTGTCTGCTCCCTGCGCCTGTGGCTGCGTGTCTGCTCCCTGTGCCTGTGGCTGCGTGTCTGCTCCCTGTGCCAGTGGCTGCGTGTCTGCTCCCTGTGCCAGTGGCTGCGTGTCTGCTCCCTGTGCCAGTGGCTGCGTGTCTGCTCCCTGTGCCAGTGGCTGCGTGTCTGCTCCCTGTGCCTGTGGCTGCGTGTCTGCTCCCTGTGCCTGTGGCTGCGTGTCTGCTCCCTGTGCCAGTGGCTGCGTGTCTGCTCCCTGTGCCAGTGGCTGCGTGTCTGCTCCCTGTGCCAGTGGCTGCGTGTCTGCTCCCTGTGCCTGTGGCTACGTGTCTGCTCCCTGTGCCAGTGGCTGCGTGTCCGTCTGTGCCAGTGGCTGCGTGTCTGCGCCCTGTGCCAGTGGCTGCGTGTCTGCGCCCTGTGCCAGTGGCTACGTGTCTGCTCCCTGTGCCAGTGGCTGCGTGTCCGTCTGTGCCAGTGGCTGCGTGTCTGCGCCCTGTGCCAGTGGCTACGTGTCTGCTCCCTGTGCCAGTGGCTGCGTGTCCGTCTGTGCCAGTGGCTGCGTGTCTGCGTCCGGTGCGCCACTGTGAAACACCAGCCATTACAGAATCGCCACTCCAGAGGTACCATTAGGGGAATAGGCGAGAGGAGAGCGTAGGTCTAAGGCAACGAGAGACCTTGGTAATTGTGTTAGCTATGTAAGACTTTGGATATGAGGAAGGAGAAATGTGAAATGGTGAGTGTGTGAGGCAGGTGGGTGGGTGGGGATGGTGAGTGTGTGAGGCAGGTGGGGGGGGGGGATGGTGAGTGTGTGAGGCAGGTGGGGGGAGGGGATGGTGAGTGTGTGAGGCAGGTGGGGGGGGGGGATGGTGAGTGTGTGAGGCAGGTGGGGGGGGGGATGGTGAGTGTGTGAGTGAGTGAACAATGCTCTAGGGGACCAGTCCTTGAAGAAAGTGTGAGTATTTTGCTTGTTTAATCAGTCACTTGACCTTGAGAAGGAGCCCCGCACACCGCCGGGGCCAGATTCACGAAGTAGTTACGCAAGCACTTACGAACCTGTCCATCTTTTCTCAATCTTTGGCGGCTTTGTTTACAATTATTATCCGGTTAATGAGTTCCGAAGCACCAGGAGGCTGTTTATAACAATAACAACAGTTGATTGGTAAGTTTTCATGCTTGGAAACTGTTTAATAAATGTAACCAAAGCAATCAAAGATTGAGGAAAGTTGTACACGTTCGTAAGTACTAGCGTAACTGCTTCGTGAATCTGGCCCCAGTCTTATGAAGCGGTGGAGTGCTGGTGTGGACGACCGCTCGTGTGATGATGTTGTGTGGTGTATAGTATACGGTGAGTAAATGAATGGCAATTTTATCATATTTTTCAGTTCAGCTCGATTAAAGAACAACGATCATTAAGAAATAAAACCAATAAGATGAAGACTCAAGACCTAAGCTTCGTGTAAGGAAGCATATAAGGAAGTGAAGCCTGGGAGGAGACGCAATACAAACGTATGGAAGGACGTGTATAGTGTGAGAGAAGAACCAATCAACACGACCATTCCCCTGATGCAGGTACAAGCAAGAGAATGCCACAATAACGGGGGCTGAAACACATAAGCCAGCCCACATATGTGACGTGACAATGTTTAGGTCCATGATACATGCATGATACATGATAAGGGTATCATGTGGTGATCAGGGCGACCCTCAAGGTTGCCACGTTGGTCTTGGAGTCTCTCCTGTCATCTCCATCACCTGCCTTCTGTACTACAGCTCTCCTCTTCCTCTCTCTCTCTCTCTATTCCCCTCTCCATCTCTGTCTCTGCCTCGCCTTCTGTCTTTAGTCCCCCTCTCCCTCGCTCTCTGTGCCTCATCTATTCATTTAAATGTACCTGACCCGCTTGCTGCGCACATCCATTGTACCATCTTTCATGATAAATGTGAATGGTACCGATGCTTCCTCATCATACATCTGTATGTATCTCAATCAAAACGTACCGTCCCGGCCCAGTACCGCCCTCAGCCCGTACCGTCCCCGCCCAGTACCACCCTCAGTCCGTACCGTTCCCGCCCAGTACCACCCTCAGCCCGTACCGTCCCCGCCCAGTACCGCCCTCAGCCCGTACCGTCCCCTCCCAGTACCACCCTCAGCCCGTACCGTCCCCGCCCAGTACCACACTCAGCCCGTACCGTTCCCGCCCAGTACCACCCTCAGCCCGTACCGTCCCCGCTCAGTACCACCTTCAGCCCGTACCGTCCCCGTCCAGTACCACCCTCAGCCAGTACCGTCCCCGCCCAGTACCACCCTCAGCCCGTACCGTTCCCGCCCAGTACCACCCTCAGCCAGTACCGTCCCCGCCCAGTACCACCCTCAGCCAGTACCGTCCCCCGCCCAGTACCACCCTCAGCTCGTACCGTCCCCGCCCATTACCACCCTCAGCCCGTACCGTTCCCGCCCAGTACCACCCTCAGTCCGTACCGTCCCCGCCCAGTACCACCCTCAGCCCGTACCGTCCCCGCCCAGTACCACCCTCAGTCCGTACCGTCCCCGCCCAGTACCACCCTCAGCCAGTACCGTCCCGGCCCAGTACCATCCCCCGCCCAGTACCACCCTCAGCCAGTACCGTCCCGGCCCAGTACCACCTTCAGCCCGTACCGTACCCGCCCAGTACCACCCTCAGCCCTTACCGTCCCCGCCCAGTACCACCCTCAGCCCGTACCGTTCCCGCCCAGTACCACCCTCAGTCCGTACCGTCCCCGCCCAGTACCACCCTCAGCCCGTACCGTCCCCGCCCAGTACCACCCTCAGTCCGTACCGTCCCCGCCCAGTACCACCCTCAGCCAGTACCGTCCCGGCCCAGTACCATCCCCCGCCCAGTACCACCCTCAGCCAGTACCGTCCCGGCCCAGTACCACCTTCAGCCCGTACCGTACCCGCCCAGTACCACCCTCAGCCAGTACCGTCCCCGCCCAGTACCACCCTCAGCCCAGTACCGTTCCCACCCAGTACCACCCTCAGCCCAGTACTGTCCCCGCCCAGTACCACCCTCAGCCAGTACCGTCCCCGCCCAGTACCACCCTCAGCCCAGTACCGTCCCCGCCCAGTACCACCCTCAGCCCAGTACCGTCCCCGCCCAGTACCACCCTCAGCCCAGTACCGTCCCCACCCAGTACCACCCTCAGCCCAGTACCGTCCCCGCCCAGTACCACCCTCAGCCCAGTACCGTTCCCACCCAGTACCACCCTCAGCCAGTACCGTCCCCGCCCAGTACCACCCTCAGCCAGTACCGTCCCGGCCCAGTACCACCTTCAGCCCGTACCGTACCCGCCCAGTACCACCCTCAGCCAGTACCGTCCCGCCCAGTACCTGGAGGGGTGACCCCCCCCCCCCCGCCGTACCGCCGCCACCAATCCGGTGTTTGCAGCTAGATAATTAATGACGCTCAGGGTAATTAGTATACTAACATTGGTGATGATCGCTCGGTTGAATCACCAGTATTAGAGTAGCGGGAGTCTTGGTGGGTTGGGGGGGGGGGAGGGGTGGGAGGGGGACTGACGGAACAGACTGAGGGGAGAGGAGCCAGACAGACGGAAGAGGAGTGGGACTGAGAGCAGACACAGAGAGCAGAGACTCTGAGAGCAGTGACCGAGGGGAGAGGAGAGAGTGTGAGGATAGGACTGAAAAGAGACTTCACAGCACCATAAGGGGGCTACACCAGCCCCCAGGATCACAGCACCATAAGGGGGCTACACCAGCCCCCAGGATCACAACACCATAAGGGGGCTACAACAGCCCCCAGGATATCAGCACCACAAGGGGGCTACACCAGCCCCCAGGTTCTCAGCACCACAAGGGGGCTACACCAGCCCCCTGGTTCTCAGCACCACAAGGGGGCTACAACAGCCCCCAGGATCACAACACCATAAGGGGGCTACAACAGCCCCCAGGATCACAGCACCACAAGGGGGCTACACCAGCCCCCAGGTTCACAGCACCACAAGGGGGCTACAACAGCCCCCAGGATCACAACACCACAAGGGGGCTACACCAGCCCCCAGGATCACAACACCACAAGGGGGCTACACCAGCCCCCAGGATCACAACACCACAAGGGGGCTACACCAGCCCCCAGGTTCACAGCACCACAAGGGGGCTACAACAGCCCCCAGGATCACAACACCACAAGGGGGCTACACCAGCCCCCAGGATCACAACACCACAAGGGGGCTACAACAGCCCCCAGGATCACAACACCACAAGGGGGCTACAACAGCCCCCAGGTTCACAGCACCACAAGGGGGCTACACCAGCCCCCAGGATCACAACACCACAAGGGGGCTACAACAGCCCCCAGGATCACAACACCACAAGGGGGCTACAACAGCCCCCAGGATCACAACACCACAAGGGGGCTACACCAGCCCCCAGGATCACAACACCACAAGGGGGCTACACCAGCCCCCAGGTTCACAGCACCACAAGGGGGCTACAACAGCCCCCAGGATCACAACACCACAAGGGGGCTACACCAGCCCCCAGGATCACAACACCACAAGGGGGCTACAACAGCCCCCAGGATCACAACACCACAAGGGGGCTACAACAGCCCCCAGGTTCACAGCACCACAAGGGGGCTACACCAGCCCCCAGGTTCACAGCACCACAAGGGGGCTACACCAGCCCCCAGGTTCACAGCACCACAAGGGGGCTACACCAGCCCCCAGGTTCACAGCACCACAAGGGGGCTACACCAGCCCCCAGGATCACAACACCACAAGGGGGCTACACCAGCCCCCAGGTTCACAGCACCACAAGGGGGCTACACCAGCCCCCAGGTTCACAGCACCACAAGGGGGCTACACCAGCCCCCAGGTTCACAGCACCACAAGGGGGCTACACCAGCCCCCAGGTTCTCAGCACCACAAGGGGGCTACACCAGCCCCCAGGTTCACAGCACCACAAGGGGGCTACACCAGCCCCCAGGTTCTCAGCACCACAAGGGGGCTACACCAGCCCCCAGGTTCTCAGCACCACAAGGGGGCTACAACAGCCCCCAGGTTCTCAGCACCACAAGGGGGCTACACCAGCCCCCAGGAAGCTGCTCCCATCAAAAATATTATTTAATCTAATTACCTCCGTGGGGGGGGGGGGGGGGGGCTGGGTAGGTTGGGCTTCCTGAAGGGCTTTTTTCTTATCTATATTCTTAAGAAACTCTTATTGATGGTGAGGGTGTGGTGTGAGGGTGCGGTGTGAGGGTGGGGTGTGAGGGTGTGGTGTGAGGGTGTGGTGTGAGGGTGTGGTGTGAGGGTGTGGTGTGAGGGTGTGGTGTGAGTGTGTGGTGTGAGTGTGTGGTGTGAGTGTGGTGTGAGGGTGGGGTGTGAGGGTGTGGTGTGAGGGTGTGGTGTGAGGGTGTGGTGTGAGGGTGTGGTGTGAGGGTGTGGTGTGAGTGTGGTGTGAGGGTGTGGTGTGAGGGTGTGGTGTGAGGGTGTGGTGTGAGTGTGGTGTGAGTGTGGTGTGAGGGTGTGGTGTGAGGGTGTGGTGTGAGGGTGTGGTGTGAGTGTGGTGTGAGGGTGTGGTGTGAGTGTGGTGTGAGGGTGGGGTGTGAGGGTGTGGTGTGAGTGTGGTGTGAGGGTGGGGTGTGAGGGTGTGGTGTGAGGGTGTGGTGTGAGGGTGTGGTGTGAGGGTGTGGTGTGAGTGTGGTGTGAGTGTGGTGTGAGGGGTGTGGTGTGAAGGTGTGGTGTGAGTGTGGTGTGAGGGTGGGGTGTGAGGGTGTGGTGTGAGTGTGGTGTGAGGGTGGGGTGTGAGGGTGTGGTGTGAGGGTGTGGTGTGAGGGTGTGGTGTGAGTGTGGTGTGAGTGTGGTGTGAGGGGTGTGGTGTGAGTGTGATGTGAGTGTGGTGTGAGGGTGTGGTGTGAAGGTGTGGTGTGAGTGTGGTGTGAGGGTGGGGTGTGAGGGTGTGGTGTGAGTGTGGTGTGAGGGTGGGGTGTGAGGGTGTGGTGTGAGTGTGGTGTGAGGGTGTGGTGTGAGGGTGTGGTGTGAGGGTGTGGTGTGAGGGTGTGGTGTGAGGGTGTGAAGGTGTGGTGTGAAGGTGTGGTGTGAGGGTGTGGTGTGAGGGTGGGGTGTGAGGGTGTGGTGTGAGTGTGGTGTGAGGGTGTGGTGTGAGGGTGTGGTGTGAGTGTGGTGTGAGGGTGGGGTGTGAGGGTGTGGTGTGAGTGTGGTGTGAGGGTGGGGTGTGAGAGTGTGGTGTGAGAGTGTGGTGTGAGGGTGTGGTGTGAGGGTGTGGTGTGAGTGTGGTGTGAGGGTGGGGTGTGAGGGTGTGGTGTGAGTGTGGTGTGAGGGTGGGGTGTGAGGGTGGGGTGTGAGGGTGGGGTGTGAGGGTGTGGTGTGAGTGTGGTGTGAGGGTGGGGTGTGAGAGTGTGGTGTGAGAGTGTGGTGTGAGGGTGTGGTGTGAGGGTGTGGTGTGAGGGTGTGGTGTGAGGGTGTGGGGTGAACACCTTTCTGTGCCGACTTTTAATTAGTTTTGTTCAAACATAATTATTAGCTATTGTGTATTAACTTACGCTTCCCCCAATATAACTTGTGTTAATGTCACTAACATTTACACCAGCACCACGAGCCACACACACACACACACACACACACACACACACACACACACACACAAACAAATCACATCAACGCGAGGATGAGTACTGATGAGGATTCGAAGCTAAGGTGTGTCCTTGAGCGTATCTAGAGCAGGGGTTCCAATCCTCCTGGTGACTCCTTGTTAACCCCTGGTGCATACAAGTGAGATATGAGGGAGTACGGCAGCACACAAGGTGTTCTGGCCAGTGTGGGTGTCTCAAGTCATCCACACATGGTGTTCCCGTAACCGCCCTATAGTCACCCTCGACCCCAGTAGGTGACTGCAGCTCTCTCAAGGACGCCTGCTGTCTTCCTCATCATAGCTGATGATACCTCACATCTGTCCATCAGCACCTCGCTCTCTCCCCCTCGCCAAATATCATTGCCGCCTACGGCAAGGCGGACAATGGGCTTGACACCATTGTGTGATAATATATTGCTTGTTCGAGCCCCGTCACTTACCCTTGTTCTTGGAAGATGTACCTTAAGTCTATTAAGTCTAAGTCACATAATAGACTTGTAAATTCCCTTCAACTAATATTCTCCAATCTTCTTGGTTGTGAGGTTAAGGTATTCTACCACGTGGGTGCCTGCACTCACTCACCTCCTGCCACACATTGATTGATTAACAGATGAGAGGTGGGACCAGAGAGCCAGAGCCCAACCCCCGCAAGCACAACTAGGTGAGTACACGGAGACGCGGGGCAGCGTCTTAACATGCGCCTTCTTCATGGCTTTTTGACCTTCTTTGTTAGGGGCATACTTTCTCATGCCCCCCCCCCCCTGGGTGTGGTACTGGGTGTAGTACTAGGTGTGGTACTGGGCGAGGTACTGGGCGAGGTACTGGGCGATGTACTGGGCGAGGTACTGGGCGAGGTACAGGGCGAGGTACTGGGCGAGGTACTGGGCGATGTACTGGGCGAGGTACTGGGCGAGGTACAGGGCGAGGTACTGGGCGAGGTACTGGGCGATGTACTGGGCGAGGTACTGGGCGAGGTACGGGGCGAGGTAATGGGCGAGGTACTGGACGAGGTACAGGGCGAGGTACTGGGTGAGGTACTGGGCGAGGTACAGGGCGAGGTACTGGGCGAGGTACAGGGCGAGGTACAGGGCGAGGTACAGGGCGAGGTACTGGGCGAGGTACAGGGCGAGGTACAGGGCGAGGTACAGGGCGAGGTACTGGACGAGGTACAGGGCAAGGTACTGTGCGAGGTACTGGGCGAGGTACAGGGCGAGGTACTGGGCGAGGTACTGGGCGAGGTACTGGGCGAGGTACTGGGCGAGGTACAGGGCGAGGTACAGGGCGAGGTACAGGGCGAGGTACAGGGCGAGGTACTGGGCGAGGTACAGGGCGAGGTACTGGGCGAGGTACAGGGCGAGGTACAGGGCGAGGTACTGGGCGAGGTACTGGGCGAGGTACTGGGCGAGGTACAGGGCGAGGTACAGGGCGAGGTACAGGGCGAGGTACAGGGCGAGGTACTTGGCGAGGTACTGGGCGAGGTACAGGGCGATGTACTGGGCGAGGTACAGGGCGAGGTACTGGGCGAGGTACAGGGCGAGGTACAGGGCGAGGTACTGGGCGAGGTACAGGGCGAGGTACAGGGCGAGGTACTGGGCGAGGTACAGGGCGAGGTACAGGGCGAGGTACTGGGCGAGGTACAGGGCGAGGTACAGGGCGAGGTACAGGGCGAGGTACAGGGCGAGGTACTGGGCGAGGTACAGGGCGAGGTACAGGGCGAGGTACAGGGCGAGGTACTGGGCGAGGTACTGGGCGAGGTACAGGGCGAGGTACAGGGCGAGGTACAGGGCGAGGTACTGGGCGAGGTACAGAGCGAGGTACAGGGCGAGGTACAGGGCGAGGTACTGGGCGAGGTACAGGGCGAGGTACAGGGCGAGGTACTGGGCGAGGTACTGGGCGAGGAACAGGGCGAGGTACTGGGCGAGGTACTGGGCGAGGTACTGGGCGAGGTACTGGACGAGGTACAGGGCGAGGTACTGGGCGAGGTACTGGGCGAGGTACAGGGCGAGGTACTGGACGAGGTACAGGGCGAGGTACTGGGCGAGGAACAGGGCGAGGTACTGGGCGAGGTACTGGGCGAGGTACTGGGCGAGGTACTGGACGAGGTACAGGGCGAGGTACTGGGCGAGGTACTGGGCGAGGTACAGGGCGAGGTACTGGACGAGGTACAGGGCGAGGTACTGGGCACTTGAGAAGGGTCAGGATTAGGATTTGGGGGAGAGGAATAATGCCCAATAACTTGGACGGCCGGGGATTGAACGCCGACCTGCATGAAGCAAGACCGTTGTTCTACCGCCGAGCTAGACATGAGGTGGAATGGAAAGGACAAAATCTCTATTCCATCCTTCCAATGTTATTGCGCCCTTCTCCCTTCCTTTTCTCCCCCGTCCCTTCTCTCCCCTCTCATTTCTACCCATCCATTCTCATCCCAGTCCTCCTGTCCCTCCTCTGTTTATATCCCTGTCCTCCTCTTTTCTCCACTCTGTCTAAATGGGGTCACCAGGACAGATGCATGACAAGACGGATGAGTGTGGGGAGAGAGAGAGAGAGAGAGAGAGAGAGAGAGAGAGAGAGAGAGAGAGAGAGAGAGAGAGAGAGAGAGAGAGAGAGAGAGAGAGAGAGAGAGAGAGAGAGAGAGAGAGAGAGAGACAGAGAGAGACGGAGAGAGACGGAGAGAGACGGAGAGAGACGGAGAGAGACGGAGAGAGACGGAGAGAGACAGAGAGAGACAGAGAGAGACAGAGAGAGACAATAATAAAAATCACCTCTCGCTGCCATCAAAAATCGTCTTAATTCTAAGATATCCACATGAGCGGCCATGCTTCCAGACGCCACAACCCACCAGCCATCTCTACCCTCCCTCCCCCTCCCACCAAACACCCGCCCCACCGTAGGGATGAGCAGTCCCACGGCGACCCAGAATTAGCCAATCTTGCGATGTGAACCCGCAAAACATTAATATTACCCCCCCTCCCCCGAGCGCTGTCCGCATTGAACCAGTCAGGAAGATATATGGAGAGTGGGTCCTTCTCCTCTCTTCCTCTGCTTCCTCCTCCTCTTCCTCTTTTCGAATCTTAATATTATGCACCCCTCTTCACCCCCGGGACTGGGTGACTGGTGGGGCGAGGGGTGACTGGTGGGGTGAGGGGGGGGGGGAAGTGTGGAGAGTGGACTGGGGTGAGTAGTGTGGTATGTTATTCACTTTAATCTGAACAAAAATGTCACTAATACACACACACACTGATACCCACTCACACACACACACACACACTGATACCCACTTACACACACACATACACACGCTCACCCACACACACACACACACACACACACACACACACACACACACACACACACACACACACACACACACACACACACACACACACACACACACTCACACACACACACCCACCCACACACACACACACTCACATATAAACATTTATACACACACCACAGAAAGTTTAGCAACAACCCAAAATGTACACACACCCACATCATGGGAAATAATGAATAACGTGGCAATGAGTAAAGGATAAAACACAATACCACCAGGCAAGAGGTCACTATGGATGCTCAAGGAGGTGGTCGAGGTTCCTAGTAAACCACTATTGATTGTTGTGATCATAACAGACATTTTGAGGGTAGGACAGTATTATCCAGAGTCATTCCCCGCAAAATGCTGAGAGGGTATATATAATTAGAATGAGTGAACACCGTCAAATTATGGCAAGATGACGTCAATTAAGCAGGAAAGTGAGGATATGTTGATCTTCCTAGACTGTCAAAATGTCTTTGTGGTGAACAAGAGACTCATATGAGAGAGAGAGAGTAATGTGAGAGGATAACGGGAGAGAGAGAGAGAGGTCACAGAGAGAGGCCCATTACAAGTCTTATCATTCTCTAGAGAGTGGTTTGGTGGGTAGCAGCGGGCACTTAGGGAGTGGATACCCCCTACCCCAGGCAGATGTACCCTCCACCCCTCTTCTTCCCATCACTCAGGGGGCACCCCACCATTGGGGTATTGGACATTGTCACTGTTGACCTTGTTGTTCTTGGGCATTGTCACTGTTGACCTTGTTGTTGTTGGTCATTGTCACTGTTGACCTTGTTGTTGGACATTGCCACTGTTGACCTTGTTGTTGTTGGTCATTGTCACTGTTGACCTTGTTGTTGTTGGACATTGTCACTGTTGACCTTGTTGTTGTTGTTGGACATTGTCACTGTTGACCTTGTTGTTGTTGGACATTGTCACTGTTGACCTTGTTGTTGTTGGTCATTGTCACTGTTGACCTTGTTGTTGTTGGTCATTGTCACTGTTGACCTTGTTGTTGTTGTTGGACATTGTCACTGTTGACCTTGTTGTTGTTGTTGGACATTGTCACTGTTGACCTTGTTGTTGTTGTTGGTCATTGTCACTGTTGACCTTGTTGTTGTTGGACATTGTCACTGTTGACCTTGTTGTTGTTGGACATTGTCACTGTTGACCTTGTTGTTGTTGTTGGACATTGTCACTGTTGACCTTGTTGTTGTTGTTGGACATTGTCACTGTTGACCTTGTTGTTGTTGTTGGTCATTGTCACTGTTGACCTTGTTGTTGTTGTTGGACATTGTCACTGTTGACCTTGTTGTTGCTGGACATTGTCACTGTTGACCTTGTTGTTGCTGGACATTGTCACTGTTGACCTTGTTGTTGCTGGACATTGTCACTGTTGACCTTGTTGTTGTTGGTCATTGTCACTGTTGACCTTGTTGTTGTTGGTCATTGTCACTGTTGACCTTGTTGTTGTTGGACATTGTCACTGTTGACCTTGTTGTTGTTGTTGGACATTGTCACTGTTGACCTTGTTGTTGTTGTTGGTCATTGTCACTGTTGACCTTGTTGTTGTTGTTGGACATTGTCACTGTTGACCTTGTTGTTGTTGTTGGTCATTGTCACTGTTGACCTTGTTGTTGCTGGACATTGTCACTGTTGACCTTGTTGTTGTTGGACATTGTCACTGTTGACCTTGTTGTTGTTGTTGGTCATTGTCACTGTTGACCTTGTTGTTGTTGGACATTGTCACTGTTGACCTTGTTGTTGTTGGACATTGTCACTGTTGACCTTGTTGTTGGTCATTGTCACTGTTGACCGTGTTGTTGCTGGACATTGTCACTGTTGACCTTGTTGTTGCTGGACATTGTCACTGTTGACCTTGTTGTTGTTGGTCATTGTCACTGTTGACCTTGTTGGACATTGTCACTGTTGACCTTGTTGTTGCTGGACATTGTCACTGTTGACCTTGTTGTTGCTGGACATTGTCACTGTTGACCTTGTTGGACATTGTCACTGTTGACCTTGCTGGACATTGTCACTGTTGACCTTGTTGTTGCTGGACATGGTCTAACTCATCTTGTATGTCTCCGCTGCACCCCATCTAGCACTTACACCATGTGCCTCAGGTGATACACCTGCGAGACCTCAGTTAATGAGGAATGTTGTTAAGGACTGTTAAGGATTTATAACCATACTAAGTAATAGTCTTCTCACTGACATAATGTCAGGATAAAACCCCATACTTCTGTATTTGTGAAATTTATGTAAAGATTTAAAACAAGTCTTTCGCACTCTCTTGAGTGCTTTGTCAAGGTCTGAGTGTGTGGTGAGGACAAGACTTGACTGATTGATGAAGATTAAAACACCCGAGAGGTGGCACGGGCACGGGTATGAATAGCCCGTAAGTGGTAGATTTTTTGGAGTGAATGTGATCTAAGTGAATGTGAATATGAGTGAATGTGGTCGTGTAAGGATGTACTGTGTGTTGAGCGCACATTTAAACCGTCAGTCCTTTCTATGTGGCTGCTACCGCGAGGGAGGACACTGCTCGACAGTATTGATGAGGGTCTCCAGCTGCTGGACACCTTTTTTGACCAGAAGAGTGGCAGTGTTGATGGCTTCAGGGTGGTTACCGCAAGAGTCAGGGACTCTTAAAGCTCTTCTAAAGAAATAGCCGTCAGGTTTCTAATCTGTTAATAATCGTCATTTTAACCAATAGATCTGTAATTTGTGGCGACTATATCTCAACATCTTGGACTCCAATTCGAGCGCGAGAAAGAGACGAGAGTTGAACGGTTCTGAGTCTTCGTCTAAACTCTTTACACATTAACTTTTGTCTTCTCCAAGTACGTTTGGGCTCAACGGTAGAGCAATGGTCTCGCTTCCTGCAGGTCGGCGTTCAATCCCCGACCGTCCAAGTGGTTGGGCACCATTCCTTCTCACCGTCCTATCCCAAATCCTTATCCTGACCCCTTCCCAGTGCTAGATAGTCATGATGTCTTGGCGCTTTCCCCTGATAATTCACTCCAAGTACGTTCTTGGGTCTTGTTCGTGTTTCATTGTCTTCTTTGTGTATAACTTTCGTTCTTATTTTATATTATTTGTTTTATAACTTTAGTTTTTAATGGTTTTAATTAATTTCTTAGTTTTGATTTTTCTTAGTAATATGTTAAATATACTTCTTAGGAACTTTCATTTATTTTAGCACTGATGATGGAGGAAGCTCACAGTAACGTTTGTTGAATATACAATCCCAGAAAGTCGCTCCACACTCCCACTCACCACACCCCACACACTCACCACACCCCACACACTCACCACACCCCACACACTCACCACGCCCCACACACTCACCACACCCCACACACTCACCACACCCCACCACTCACCACACCCCACACACTCACCACACCCCACACACTCACCACACCCCACACACTCACCACACCCAACTTCACCAACTTAACACCACACCATAAATCATATCTGGGAACCACAACCACCACCCATTATACACTCCGCTAAAGGACGATCACACAATACAAATTTAAATCAATATGGGTACTGGAGGAGGATGAGAAAGGGTTAGCCGCTGAGGCGTGCGTGTGTGTGTGTGTGTGTGTGTGTGTGTGTGTGTGTGTGTGTGTGTGTGTGTGTGTGTGTGTGTGTGTGTGTGTGTGTGTGTGTGTGTGTGTGTGTGTGAGTGTGTAAAATTACCTAAGTGTAATTACATGTTTCGTGGGTGCTCGTGGTAAGGATGAGTCAGGAGAAGGAACAAGTAATTAGAAGTAGCAGAACCAGAAACAGGAGAGGGAAGTAAATATTATATAAGAGGAGGAGCAGGAGGAACACCAGAATGAGTGCCGTCGTCTTCATGGAAGGGGAAGAAGGTGGGGGTGGGTGGATGAGAGGGTGGGGGGGGGGTAGTAGACAGTGTGGGAGAGATGGTGTGGGTGGGGTGGTAGGCAGGAGTGTGGGTGGAAGTGAGTGTGGAGGTTGGAGATAGGGGAAGGAATGAGAGAAGGAGGGGGTAGTGAGGGGGGTGAGAGCGAGGGTGGGGGTGGGCGAGTGGGTGGGGGGCGGCTATTGTCCCGTAGCGGCTGGTGGCTGGTGGGAGAGGGGCCATAGGAGCGGAAGTGCTCTTGTATCGTCGGAAATGCACTCGATGTGGGTGTCGGAAGCGCTCACAAATTCATTCATTTAATGATACGCCATTTGATGGGCTCTCAGTCACACGTCCCGCTGAGAGATGGATGGTGAGAGGAGACGTGAAGGGAAGAGAGAGAGAGAGAGAGAGAGAGAGAGAGAGAGAGAGAGAGAGGAGACGAGGGGAAACACAGCAGAGTGGCAGAAGAAAAAATGAGGGGAGGACAGAATTGTGGTGAGAGGTGGGGAGGACTGGAGAAGTAGCGGGAGAAGGGAGTAGTAGGTGGTGATAGAGAAGTGACAGTGGAGAGAAGAGAGAAGTGATAGGATGATAGAAGAGACCACGGGAGGAGAGGAAGAGAGAGAGAGGATAAATGAGGGTAAAGAAAGAAAAGCGGAAGAAATTAGAGAGGGAGAAACAAGGTGAGGGGGAAAAGAAAAGCAGTGAAGAGAGGGAATGGACGAGAATGAGGAGTAAGAAAGATAAGCCAGGAAGAGTCACAAGAAACTGAGAAGAGGAAGCGGGAAGAGAGGTGAGAGAGTGGAAGAAGAGGACTGAAAGAAGGAGAGTGAATTAAAGAAATAAGGAGAGAAACTGGAAGAATAACGGGCAAAGAAGGAGAGCGCAGAGAACGCATTATATTTAAGAACTAACAGAAAGCAAATGCACATAATTGAGCAAATGACAAGGAGAAGTGGTATAGGAGAGGCGCATAAATGGCACGATAAGCCGTTATTATAGGATAAAAAGAAGGAATAAGAGAGGAGAAGTAGTGGGAGTAGAAAAGCTAGCAGTAACAAGAGAGGAGAGCCAGCACCGCTCCTGTGCCAGGTAAGTTACGGGCTCACCATAGCCCGTGCTACTTGGAACTTGTTCCGAGTAGCTGAATCTATAACAACAACAACAAGAGAGGAGAAGCAACAACAATACTAGAAGTGCGAGAGGTAGTTAAGACGCCACCAATTGCTTCAAGACTTGCTAGCTCTTAGAGAAGAGAGATATTACTGGCCCACTCTTAAGGTGTAGAGAGACAGAGGCAACACACATGCCAGAGGAGTAGGTAGTCTCCTCGCCTCTACACTTAAACACCTGCATTACATTGATTGTATATATATATATATATATATATATATATATATATATATATATATATATATATATATATATATATATATATATATATATATATATATATATATATATGTGTGTGTGTGTGTGTGTGTGTGTGTGTGTGTGTGTGTGGCAGTTTTGACCTATTGTCTTGTGTATGACCCTCTGCCTTGCGTGACAGTGAATACCAGCATTATCCTCACTTTAATAAGACTTAATTGAAATCCTCAGATTAGGCAAAATTGTAATTAATTTTGTCAATAAAGATAATAATAATAATGCATTACATTCCATCTACAACTCTAGAACTCTCTAGATAAAGACGCCCGCGCCCATATTTGGTATTGCATCTATCTTCCCTTAGTGTCAAGATATTATTTCTAATTGTTGAATCTCAATTTACCCGAATTTACCTGAGAGCCCCCTTGGTGGTGTGGATGGGGACAGGAAGACGGCGGGTTATCAAAGGTCCCCCACATGGTTTATCAGGACTTTTTCCAACTGGATTATGAACTGAAGTAATGTCTGGGAATTTAAGACATTAGCAGGTGAAGAAGTTCTCCTGTTTTCTTTCCTACATTGTGGCTTGTTGAGCTTGCAGCTGGTGTCCCTTGCATGCATTATATTGGAACTTTTGCAGAAATGGTCTAAATTTATAACCTCAAACTTGTTCAGTATTTTAAAGGTCTCGGTGAAATCATTCCTGCCAAGTCTGGTTCACAGTGTTTGTCTTATGGCCCCAATCGTTCCTAATATGAGTTGACTTACTTCTGGGAGGGTTTTGCCGTATATGTAGAACTTCTTCAAAGTAGAATTGTCCTTGAAGGTGATGTCTCCATGCTTGGATACAGTAGTTGAGAAAAGAGCGCACTAGACATTTATGCAGGTCAATAACCACTTTCTTTTCCATGAAGTCAAAGGTTCCTTTGACTCCTCTTAGGGTTAGTGTTTTTCTCTCTCCCGCTCCCACTTGTTGTGCAACTCTCAGTGACTGCTGGATCAAAACTCCTAAGTCCTTTTCTTCGTCAATGTCCTGCATGACAACGTTGTTGATATGAGACTTGTGACGTGCAACGTTGTGCCCCACATGCAAGCTCTTGCATTTTCAATTTTAAAAAGTATTTGTCAGTCTTCTGACTATTTGTGGAGTTCATGTAGATCACTTTGTAAGGCTTCAATGTTGCTTATACTTCCTGTTTTTACATAGGTCTTAGTGTCATCTGCAAATCTGATGATGAAATTTGTGATAATCTCATCTATGCCATAGAAGAATATGACAAAAAGGGTTGGAGTTAAAATAGACCCTTGCGGTACCCCACACTCACCACATTTCTCCAGTCATGTTCATTTCCATTTAGTACGAACCTTTGCTTCCTTTATTTAAACCTAGTGAATAACAAGACGAAGTTGGAGAAGGTTGAAAGCTATGCCAACAGACAAGTTCCAAAAGAACTCCAAGAGGACTTGAAGTTTCGAGGAAAGGCTAGGTTAATTAAACCTCTCGTTGCTGGAAGACGGAAGAGTTAGGGGAGACATGATTACCACATTCAAAATTCTCAAGGAAATTGATAGGGTAGATAATAACAGACTGTTTAATATGGGAGGCACTGTCACGAGGGAACACAGGTGGAAACCCAGTATTCAAATGAGCCACAGGGACATTATAAATAATTTCATCGGTGTGAGAGTAGTTAACAAATGGAGTGCACTTTGTAAGTGATGTGGTGGAGGCTGACTCCATACACAGTTTCAAATGTAGATATGATAGATCCCAATAGGCTTAGGAACCTCTACACCAGTTGATTGACAGTTGAGAGTACAACTAGGTGAGTATACACACACACACACACACACACACACACACACACACACACACACTTAACTACAGACCCGTATCACTGACAAGCATCCCCTGCAAAATACTTGAAATAATAATTAGGCTAAGACTTGTTGAGCACCTGGAGAGCATTGGGTTTGTAAACAAGCACCAACATGGGTTCTGGACAGGGAAATCATGCCTAACAAACCTTTTAGAATTCTACGATAGAGTGACAAGGATAAGGCAGGACAGAGAAGGCTGGACAGACTGCATATTTCTTGACTGCCAAAAGGCCTTTTATACAGTACCGCACATGAGACTGCTATACAAACTTGAGAGGCAGGCAGGAGTAAGCGGAAAGGCCCTAGCATGGGTGAGGAACTACCTAACAGGAAGAAGCCAAAGGGTAATGATAAGGGGCGAGAAGTCGGACTGGCGAACAGTAACGAGCGGAGTACCTCAAGGATCGGTGCTAGGACCAATTCACTTTCTAATTTACGTAAATGATATGTTTACAGGAATCTTACATGTCAATGTTTGCGGATGACGCAAAATTAATGAGAAGAGTTGTGACAGATGAGGATTGTAGGATCCTCCAAGAGGACTTAAACAGGTTGCAGAGATGGTCAGAGAAATGGCTACTGGAGTTTAACACGAGTAAATGTAAAGTTATGGAAATGGGATCAGGTGATAGGAGACCAACGGGACAGTACACAATGAAGGGGAACTGCCTACCTGTAACGATTCGAGAGAGAGACCTGGGAGTGGATGTGACACCTAATCTAACTCCCGAGGCACATATAAATAGGATAACGACAGCAGCGTACTCTACACTGGCGAAAATTAGAACTTCATTCAGAAACCTAAATGTAAAGCGCTTTTAGGGCGCTTTACACTGCCTACGTGAGACCAGTCTTAGAGTAAGCCGTGCCATCATGGAGTCCCCACCTGAAGAAACACATAAGGAAACTGGAGAAGGTTCAGAGGTTTGCGACGAGGCTTGTCCCAGAGTTACGAGGGATGGGATATGAAGAGCGTCTGAAGGAACTGAACCTTACGACACTAGAGAAAAGAAGGGAGAGAGGAGATACGATAGGGACATATAAAATACTCAGGGGAATTGACAAAGTGGAAATAGATGAAATGTTCACACGTAATAATAACAGAACGAGGGGACATGGGTGGAAACTGGAAACTCAGATGAGTCACAGAGATGTTAGGAAGTTTTCTTTTAGCGTGAGAGTAGTGGAAAAATGGAATGCACTTGGGGAACAGGTTGTGGAAGCAAACTCTATTCATACTTTTAAAATTAGGCATGATAGGGAAATGGGACAGGAGTCATTGCTGTAAACAACCGATGGCTGGAAAGGCGGGATCCAAGGGTCAATGCTCGATCCTGCAAGCACAAATAGGTGAGTACACACACACACACACACACACACACACACAGACACACACACACCCACACACACACACCCACACACACACACACACCCACACACACACACACACCCACCCACCCACCCACCCACCCACACACACACACACACACACACACACACACACACACACACCAGCTGTGAAGTGGTATTATTTGTTTACTCTCCAGTTATCGACCCCCCCCCCCCCCCCCCAGTGAGTGTTTTAGTGGTGAGGAGGTGAGGACCTGCTCAGTATTATCATGCCACTCTCACACTCTCACGCACTACCCTCGCTTTTCACGCATGTTCGTGCGCTCTAACACACACTCATCACCAGGGTTCGAATCCTGGCGTGCTACGACGACAGAACACCCTTGCTACTCTCGCGCCTACCAGTAAATATGAACTTGAATCTTAAATTATTGGCGAATTATTTACGGGGAAGAATAGCAGGTAACTTGCTTACAATTGTTCAACAAATGTTCACTAAAACTAAAAACGTAACTTAAAAAACAAAGTTAACTAAAAACAGACGTAATACCAGACATGTCATCAATGCATCTCAAGTCTGTCAGCTGTTAGCGCATGCAGGCGACTCTAACTTAAACATCATTGGAGATCACTAAGTTAATTACTATATGACTGTAACCTTCCTGCCACCTCCGAACCAGTATTTACCCAGGTATTTCTTAAATCTTATCTTATTCAACATACCTAATGGAGTCCTAAGTAAAATAATTACACTAAATTGAAAACTTGGAGCTGAATATTGTAACGTATAGCAGGGCCTGACCCGAGGCCTAAATCAGAACTGATTGTATATGTAATAATTTCTATGAAATTTGTGAGCATCTTAACCGGTCTTAAATACATTACTAATATTCACGTATTGCCGTATCATCTTATAAATATTTAAACTTGCCTTCTGAAGTATTCAGAAATTCAGCCGTTCTTCTTGGATATTAATATTCCGCTCACAGTGCAACACTGTTCAGAATGCCACTCCCTCTCTCACAAGCAAATTTGTGAATTTAAATTATTATCAACAATAGTTTAATACTCTCCTCCACTTTCTTCCACTCTCCTTCACTTTCTTACACTCTCCTTCACTTTCTTACACTCTCCTCCACTTTCTTCCACTTTCTTCCACTCTCCTCCACTTTCTTCCACTCTCCTCCACTTTCTTCCACTCTCCTCTACTTTCTTCCACTCTCCTTCACTTTCTTCCACTCTCCTTCCCTTTCTTCCACTCTCCTCCACTTTCTACCACTCTCCTCCACTTTCTTCCACTCTCCTTCACTTTCTTCCACTCTCCTCCACTTTCTTCCACTCTCCTCTACTTTCTTCCACTCTCCTAAACTTTCCTCCACTCTCCTCCACTTTCTTCCACTCTAATCTCCTACAAACTCCAGAACTTTCGCATTCTCCTGAAGCTGTAACAGTATCACCACCTACACTACCTCCACCCCCCCCCCCTCACTCTACCTGTGTCTATCTATCTCTATCTATCTCTCCCTCTCTGCCACTCTCGCTGGCTGGCTCTCCCACACACAGCATGAGCCACGCCATCTACCAGCCATCACCACAGAGCCGTTGTGAGAGCAACGTGCGAAATACAGATCCTTGCCCCCAAAATTGTTTTGCTATTTGTTAAATGGTATAATACAAATTATAACAGTCTCTAATCTAACCTGTCCTAGGCCCATGAAACATTCCTAGGCATAATACACGCAATGCTATGCCTACTTTAGTATATATATATATATATATATATATATATATATATATATATATATATATATATATATATATATATATATATATATATATATATATATATATATATATATATATATATATATATATATATATAAAGTAGGTGTAGGTGCCATCCAGCCATAGTTGCTGTTGCTATTCTCAGTGGCCTCAATAGCCACGAGCAACATTAATTAAGCCTTCAATCGATGTGATCAACGTTAGAAGAGCACTGAAGCGTCACGTTAATGTGGTTTCATTGTACGTTATCAACGTTAATTCAACGTTAAATCCCTACCAACGTTGATTCCTCACTGAATCAACGTTACTCTAGAATACTGCGGCCACCGGGTTATGATGGAGGAGGTGTTGGGGTGGTAAGTGACTCCGTGCCACTAATGAACGTTGATTCAACGTTCATTAAACATCACTTGCTCGAGTAACGTTTACACAACGTTGAATCAACGTTTTCACCGTTGATTCATTGTTACATTTACGTCACATGACCAGTTTTGACCCCCCAAAGAGGGGGGGGGGGCTGGGGGAGGGGGAGAGACCTATACAACCTGACCTCCAGCTTGATGCACCGTAATATGACGCAGTCAACCACGTCACGTTAATGTGATTTCATTGTGCGTTATCAACGTTAAATCGACGTTGATAACGTTGCTCAAATTCCTTTGCCCTTGAGACAGTGAAAGCCTGGCGTATTGGACGCTTCGTCGTACCAACGAGCGTACGCCACAGCACGTCAACTAAGTTCCACAAGTCGCCACTCTTGTGGTGAAGTACGCTCGTAAGAAGGGTTATCTTGAGATGATTTCGGGGCTTAGCGTCCCCCGGGGCCCGGTCCTCGACCAGGCCTCCTTTTTGTTACACACCCCCAGGAAGCAGCCCGTAGCAGCTGTCTAACTCCCAGGTACTAACTGCTAGGTAACAGGGGCATCAGGGTGAAAGAAACTCTGAGTATTTGTTTCCGTCTCCACCGGAGATCAAACCCGGAACCTTAGGACTACGAACAACCGAGCGCTGTCCACTCAGCCATCAGACCTCTATGAGGGTCTGGATCTGCTCCCCTACTTTTCTGACGGAGTTGTTGTTTACTGTACTCCTCACACTCTAGGGAGTACATGTACCCAGAGTTTACACGTAAACTGTGACACTCTGGCATCCCTAATTGTACTCAAGACATAACAGTGACGTGCTTGTGCCTCAAGCTATAATATAGATATAATAAAATAATCAATGATGGAGTCAGAGGTTGTCTCCTTAGGCTCGGCTACACGCACCTCTGGCACTTTGTAAGTGATGTGGTGGAGGCTGACTCCATACAGTTTCAAATGTAGATATGATAGATCCCAATAGGCTTAGGAACCTCTACACCAGTTGATTGACAGTTGAGAGTACAACTAGGTGAGTATACACACACACACACACACACACACACACACACACACACACACACACACACACACACACACACACACACACACACACACACACACCCCCGCCCTGCTCCAGTAGCTCTGACCAATCGTACACACTGTCAGCACAACTGTTCCCACAACTTCCTCAGTGTCCAACTGAATATGAATAAGACTCAGAATTAAGTAATATAATTTTTTTCAGAAGTAGAGAGGAAAACATTAATGTTTCCCTCCCGACAGATAGACGGGAAAACGGAGATGAGCCAATAGAACACCTTGGGGACCAGGGAGGGAAATATCAGGGTAAAGCGCCAATGTTGTTTGTTGTTTTAGATTTAGCTACTGAGAACGAAGTGTCCATGTAGCACGGGCTATGGTGAGCCCGTAACTAAAAAAGCACCAAGCCATTACGACAGTATATAGCACTTGGGAGAGGGATCAGGATAAGGATTTGGGATGGAACAGGGGGGGGGGCAACAGTACTTCAATAACTGGTGATGCTCGAGAAACCAATGTCCAAGACACATAATGAACGGGGTGAGAATAGCTTGAGCTACCTCATCCCTTTGTGTGTATTTTACCTCAATAAACTTATTTCAATTTCAATTTCAATTTCAAGACACATAATATGACAGCTGAGGCTGCTAGCATCAGCAGGACAGTAACAGTCTTATAGATCACCACTTTCTGGCCCGGTCACGATTGAACAACGTCGATGAGGCTTCTTATATGGTGACAAAACTGAATGAATTCTGACATTTTTTTTTATTATTTTCTACCACAGACGTGGCCAGACATTTACAATGCTAACCAGCATATATACATTTTCTTCTGTCCTCCATG
>NC_091155.1:31596306-31679951 GCF_040958095.1 Procambarus clarkii | reverse complement strand
CAAGACTGTACCTAAGGTTGCAAGACTGTACCTAAGGTTGCAAGACTGTTCCTAACGTTGCAAGACTGTTCCTAAGGTTGCAAGACTGTTCCTAAGGTTGCAAGACTGTTCCTAAGGTTGCAAGACTGTACCTAAGGTTGCAAGACTGTTCCTAAGGTTGCAAGACTGTTCCTAAGGTTACAAGACTGTTCCTAAGGTTGCAAGACTGTACCTAAAGTTGCAAGACTGTTCCTAAGGTTGCAAGACTGTACCTAAAGTTGCAAGACTGTACCTAAGGTTGCAAGACTGTACCTAAGGTTGCAAGACTGTTCCTAAGGTTGCAAGACTGTACCTAAAGTTGCAAGACTGTACCTAAGGTTGCAAGACTGTACCTAAGGTTGCAAGACTGTACCTAAGGTTGCAAGACTGTACCTAAGGTTGCAAGACTGTACCTAAGGTTGCAAGACTGTACCTAAGGTTGCAAGACTGTACCTAAGGTTGCAAGACTGTTCCTAAGGTTGCAAGACTGTACCTAAGGTTGCAAGACTGTACCTAAGGTTGCAAGACTGTACCTAAGGTTGCAAGACTGTACCTAAGGTTGCAAGACTGTACCTAAGGTTGCAAGACTGTACCTAAGGATGCAAGACTGTACCTAAGGTTGCAATACTGTTCCTAAGGTTGCAAGACTGTACCTAAGGTTGCAAGACTGTACCTAAGGATGCAAGACTGTACCTAAGGTTGCAAGACTGTACCTAAGGATGCAAGACTGTACCTAAGGTTGCAAGACTGTACCTAAGGATGCAAGACTGTACCTAAGGTTGCAAGACTGTACCTAAGGATGCAAAACTGTACCTAAGGTTGCAAGACTGTACCTAAGGATGCAAGACTGTACCTAAGGATGCAAGACTGTACCTAAGGATGCAAGACTGTACCTAAGGATGCAAGACTGTACCTAAGGATGCAAGACTGTACCTAAGGATGCAAGACTGTTCCTAAGGATGCAAGACTGTACCTAAGGATGCAAGACTGTACCTAAGGATGCAAGACTGTACCTAAGGATGCAAGACTGTACCTAAGGTTGCAAGACTGTACCTAAGGTTGCAAGACTGTACCTAAGGATGCAAGACTGTACCTAAGGATGCAAGACTGTACCTAAGGATGCAAGACTGTACCTAAGGTTGCAAGACTGTACCTAAGGATGCAAGACTGTACCTAAGGATGCAAGACTGTACCTAAGGTTGCAAGACTGTACCTAAGGTTACAAGACTGTACCTAAGGTTGCAAGACTGTACCTAAGGTTACAAGACTGTACCTAAGGATGCAAGACTGTACCTAAGGATGCAAGACTGTACCTAAGGATGCAAGACTGTACCTAAGGATGCAAGACTGTACCTAAGGTTGCAAGACTGTACCTAAGGATGCAAGACTGTACCTAAGGATGCAAGACTGTTCCTAAAGGTACACACTAAACTGAAAAAGTGAAACTCTTAAAAAGAAACTTGAGGAAAATTTTTTTCCTACCCAATTTTCTTTGAACAATGACAACTATCTTTTCCTAGTAACTACGGTCAAGAAAGAGTCAGAGAAAGATGTGGGTGATGCTAACCTATATTATAGATGCGGTTCTCTATTTGGAAAAATAGGGACTAGCATTCCGCGGTTATCGTGAGTATTAAAGGTTCAGGTTCCCCAAGTTCAACTGAAGGTAATTTCTTGAAAGTTATTAAGATGTTTGCCAAAGTGCTACGTTACTGAAGCAACACTTATTACCGAGTGATGGAAAGACAACAAATATGTGGGCCTGCGGGCCGCTCCAAGCAACAGCCTGATGGACCAAAGTCTCACAAGTCAAACCTGGCCTCAGGCTAGGCTTGGGGAGTAGAAGAACTCCCAGAACCTCATCAAGCAGGTATATCTCAGCCCTGACCCACACACACACACACCATTACCTGATCAGTCCCAACCAATTTAAGCTTTATCCAAGATAATTGGGGGATATCCAGATGGCTCAGTACTTGGCAATAATTGTTGACTCTTACTATTAACATCAGCAGAACTGATCAAGTATCTTTACCCTTGCCATGTGTAACAGTTAGCAATGATGCAGTGGGACGATTTATACGACTCGGCGAATTCCCTGGAGTGAGGGATTGAAGACTGTTTCAACATTCTTCCTCCAGGTCTCACACACTGAGCACTGTCAGTAACTGTGCTACGGTGAGTCTTACGATGGAGCAAGTACTCTGTCGGGTGAAATATCTGGTCTCAAGACAAAGATTAGGAAGTTTTGTTTAAATTTGGTTCTATTTGATTCAGTAAGCTACAGTATTCACACCAAATTGTTTTTTGGAACTAGAAATTATCTTTACCTTTCTTTCTTGCAGTTTACCTCTTCTTTCAGTACTAAAAGAAGAACAACGCTATCAGATTAAATCTTTCGCACTGACTCTAAAGAAACTTAGTGATACTAGACGGGCGTGCAGAAAGTGAGCAGCAGAGGCAGCCCTGCAGAAGTGGTCAGCGCTGGTAGGTGCTCAACACACCTACAGGTCGGCGTTCAATCCCCGACCGTCCAAGTGGTTGGGCACCATTCCTTTCCCCCTTCCCATCCCAAATCCTTATCCTGACCCCTTCCAAGTGCTATATAGTCGTAATGACTTGGCGCTTTCCCCCTGATAGTTCCCTTCCCTTCCTAAGCACCTCGTGGAGGCAAAGGCTATATCGAAAACACTTCAGTACTTATCAGTTTTTATTAGATCTTGATTGTTCTTATATTCTGGAGTAAAGTGCTAGATAAGGCTTTCAAATTACTCACATATTTACATACACTTCTCATTTGATTCAGCTTTTTGAAAATGATATGAAAAATATGCGGAGTGAGATGAATCTAAATTCAAACGGTCTGAAAATGAAGCAACTGAGTCGGCTGGAAAATGTGATATTAATAAGGAATACAAGCGACATACAGAACATAAATGAAAAATATTCCTGGTGAAACTACAGAGGATGAAGGAAGGTTTGATGCTCGGAAACAAAACTCATTGTTGAGTCCTACTTAAGTGTCCTTAGATTCTATGATAAATAGCACAAGCAAAAGACTTGAGAATTTAAAAAATATGGCTCCCAAATTTACTCTTCTACATCCAAAGCAGTTTGACAACGTAAATAACATGAACAAATTATAATTTTCAGCAGACACGTCCTCAGACGTCCTCGACAGTCAAGCTGATATCGTCCAGAAGTTGCTTTGATTCAAAGAAATAATAAGTACTTGCGTTGTGGCAAAATCAAATGTCGAGAAACTGACCATCAACAATGTACTTAAATTCATGATCGCCATGTCAAGTGTTCAATTTATCTCAAAATGTTCAGATTGTGACACATTTTGGTCTCGCCAATAATGTACTTATTGTACTAATTTATAATGTACCCAGTTGCAGAACGATCCTTTAGTCGGATGAAACACTGAACAAAGTTCAGCCTGTGTTCTACAGTGGGCGACGATAGAGTCCTGCCTGTGTTCTACAGTGGGCGACGATAGAGTCCTGCCTGTGTTCTACAGTGGGCGAGGATAGAGTCCTTGTGTTCTACAATGGACGAGGATAGAGTCCTTGTATTCTACAATGGACGAGGATAGAGTCCTGCCTGTGTTCTACAATGGACGAGGATAGAGTCCTGCCTGTATTCTACAATGGACGAGGATAGAGTGTGTGTGCTAGCTGTGCTCTCCAGTGAAAGAGTTGGCTACTGAGGGGGGGGGGGATTATAATGAAGTAGTAGACCAAGTTGCAACAATGAACCTTATGCAGAAGATTGTTGCAGTTCTTTCGTGCATTTTCACATTACTTCGTTTTGTGTTCATTTTACAATTATAAATTTACAAATAATATAATAACACCCATAGTTTTACGTTTTGAGATGTATAAGCTTACTGTAAAACATTTTAAATACAAAATAACAATTACATACTTCCTTTAAAACCGTATCTTCCTTGTGTTTTGAATTTAACACCAATAATCAAAGGAACAATGTGCTCGCTCCCCCTAACTTGAGAACCTGGCACCGCCCCTCGTCCTCCAAGCTCACATTCTGTTACATTCTTGGAGTTGCTCAAGACTCACCTTGACAGTTTTATACAAGATAACGAGAGAATGCGAAGACTATTGACCAGACTCAATATCTAAATGCTTCTATATACGGAGTGATAACCCCGGAGTGATAACAAATAAAAGTGAGCTCTACGGGAAAGGAAGCAAAGTACTGAGGTACATAGCAAAATGTAAAAAGAATAGATCAATAATGTCATAAAATGGAACAAATTTTTTTTTTTTTTTTAAATTTTGCCCCGAGGGGCGAGTTTATTGGGCAGCGGCACTCATCCTGTGAGTGGACACACCGCCATAGCAGCATGTACAACACTCCCCAATAGGAAGAAAACCCGCCGGGTTGTTCATCCTGTCACTTGTACCCAGACACAGCTGGGACTTGCTTAACTGTCTCAAGTGAACAGCTCCTCAAACAAGAAGATTAGCATCTGTAAACACAAACAAAACTCTATTGCGAGCACAATATGAAGCAGTGTGCCACGCCCCGCTCGTCTTCATCACACTAACACTCACAGAAGACTCACCATGGACACTACTCTGCCACAACAACAGAAGACTCACCATGGACACTACTCTGCCACAACACAGAAGACTCACCATGGACACTACTCTGCCACAACACAGAAGACTCACCATGGACACTACTCTGCCACAACACAGAAGACTCACCATGGACACTACTCTGCCACAACAACAGAAGACTCACCATGGACACTACTCTGCCACAACAACAGAAGACTCACCATGGACACTACTCTGCCACAACAACAGAAGACTCACCATGGACACTACTCTGCCACAACAACAGAAGACTCACCATGGACACTACTCTGCCACAACAACAGAAGACTCACCATGGACACTACTCTGCCACAACACAGAAGACTCACCATGGACACTACTCTGCCACAACACAGAAGACTCACCATGGACACTACTCTGCCACAACAACAGAAGACTCACCATGGACACTACTCTGCCACAACAACAGAAGACTCACCATGGACACTACTCTGCCACAACAACAGAAGACTCACCATGGACACTACTCTGCCACAACAACAGAAGACTCACCATGGGCACTACTCTGCCACAACACAAAGGAACTCTACTACAATATATCAACACAGTCGTCCAGTTGATAACGCACAACACCACCGACCAATCCCATCTATTCCTGTAAGGAACAAGAGTAAGATCTTCAAAGCTGGTCCGGATACAATACGATCTGTTCCCAGGACGTAAGAAGCAACAGAAAAGTCAATATAAAAGAAAGAGCCTAGCCGAACCAAGAAGAAGACGATGTATGGGGGAAGGAATAATAGTGTGAGAGGTTGATCTCACTACGGGCTCACCATAGCTCGTGCTACTTGGAACTTTTTGTTCCAAGTAGCGAACCTTAAACAACAAGAGTGAGAGGATCCGAGGAGAGCACAAGGAGTCAAGGGTAAACACTGGTCAAGAGAGTGCCAGGCTGGGTTATATGAGAACATTCACACAATGGTTGCCAGGCCTATGGCAGCACTGTAACAACAGCCTCTCTGGTCACCCTCGACGGGTTTTTTTATTGTTGCCGTCGGAGGCGGCTAGATTATTGTGCACCCCATACTCATCCTGTGAGAGGTAGCGCAAAAAAAGCGTTACAGAGGGAACAAAAGGTCTTTATCAGACCTCATCTTAGATTATTACATAAACAATTTCATCTATCCTTCACACCTTATAGTTGCAATGTCACACCTTATAGTTACAGAGAATGTTGTATTTCAAGAGCTATATACTTACAGTAAGTCATTATACATTGATGGTAGGTCTTATCGCTAACATAGAATTGTTTGAGCAATGGAGATATTACAGTCATAGGGGAGCTGCTGTTTGTTATTAGTCTTCACAATACACTACTTGTTTCTTAATCTCAAATGTCGTTTATCTACTGGAAGCGAAATATGGATACAGTGCAAGGATTTCAGGTATTTTATCCTTGGTAAAAAGATAGGTAATAAGAGAAACCGTTTCTCTTAATCTGGTGATGACAACAGCCTTGATCGACCGAAAAGTTCATCTAACTTTCCCATTTCGCTGTGGATTTGCCGCATATATATATATATAACTGAAAACTCACACCCCAGAAGTGACTCGAACCCATACTGCCAGGAGCAACGCAACTGGTATGTACAGGACGCCTTAAACCACTTGACCATCACGACCGGACAAAAGGAAGTGATAGCCGAAGCTATATGAACCACTCCCCCGCCAGCACTCGGATGGTAATCTTGGGCATAGTATTTTATCAAATCACCTCATTCTTTGGGGCACACGTGAGGAACACAAATGCGAATAAGCCTGAATGGTCCCCAGGACTATATGCAACTGAAAACTCACACCCCAGAAATGACTCGAACCCCATACTGCCGGGAGCACTTTGCAACTGGTGTACAGGGCACCTAATCCACTCGACTATCGCGACCGGACAAAAGCTGATGGTAGCCGAAGCTATTTGCCCATCAGTCCGCCAGCACTCTGATGGTAATCTTGGGCATAGTATTTGCCCAAGAATGTGCCCCAAAGAATGAGGTGATTTGATAAAATACTATGCCCAAGATTACCATCAGAGGGCCGGCGGGCTGATGGGCAAATAACTTCGGCTACCATCAGCTTTTGTCCGGTCGTGATGGTCGAGTTCGGCGAGAAACGATGGGCAGTTTCTTTCACCCTAATGCCCCTGTTACTTAGCAGTAAATAGGTACTTGGGAGTTAGTCAGCTGTCATGGGCTGCTTCCTGGGTTGGTTGGAGGGGGGGGGAGGAAAAAAATATAGTAGTAGTAACAGTTGCTTGACACTTGAGAGGCGGGCCGAAAGAGCAGAGCTCAACCCCCGCAAGCACAACTAGGTGAATACAAGAAGCAAGATAAACTTACCAGCTTCCATCCGCACAAGGCCCGGCTGCGTCTCTCCCAAGTGGCGCTTGTCTCTCAGTGTGACTGTTAGGGAGAGATAGTGACGCACAGTCAGTCAACCTCACACATATCACAACCATTATAATAATGAAATTATTAACACTCACACAAAAATACCCATAGAAAGTTTAAGTAATCTTAAGTCATAACACAATATAAACTTAACTTTCAGGTCAGGTCGTGTGAATTGACCTTGCTTCTGCTGAGCTGATAATTGCAGACGGTTGGTGGTGTCTTTTCATCAAACAAGCCGCTGTTCAGGCGTGGTAGGTATATGGCCTGAGGCTATCTACTTACCAGGCGCCCCCCCCCCCCATAAATAACCAGGGAACTGTACATTCGTGGGCACAGAGGATCAGCAACAGAGATTTTCGCGAGCTTAAGGGTCAAGTTAAGAACACATATTGGGAACAATTACTACAAGGTATCAATAGAACTACAACATTATCGGAAATGTGGAACAAAATTAAAAACATTACCAAACCTTCAGCCCCAGTTCAGCTTCATCATACTCCTGCAGAATATGCTGACATGCTCCTAGCTCAATGGTCTAGTGTCTCACAAATTTCTTCCTTACCCCCAGATATACAGCAGCATTTAAATCATATCAACATTAACAGAAACTTTAATACTGAAATAGCACGCTTCCTCACCAGATTTAACAGGATCAGTTTGCTATAACCCCCTTTGAATTAACATCAGCATTAGGAAAACCTAAGCGAACTGCCCCTGGTGAGGATGGTATAACTTATAACATCTTGAGCTTACTGAATGATGTCCCTAGCCACCCTCTGCTTGACCTCTATCAAATGAGTCTCTCACAAGGTATCTTGCCAAAGAAATGGACACAGTCTCATAATACCAATTCCTAAACCTAACTCTCAAAAATTCAGACCCATTTCCCTTACATCTTGCATGTGTAAAGTCTTGGAGAGAATTGTTCTCAATCATGTTTCAGGTCAAAGAAAAACTGGCCCCAAACCTATATGGGTTCATGCCCAAGTGTAGCACACAAACATGCTTTGCTGAATATTTTGTACACTCCCAGGATGGGACACAGGCAGCCTTTATTGACCTAAAGTCAGCTTTCGATGTAGCGAATGGCGAAATAATATTAGAGCAACTTGCTGAATTTGGAATCAAAGGTAATCTTCTGAGTTGGATAAAGAGCTGCCTATCCAACAGGCGTGCTAGTGTCCTATTTAAAAGAGTTAAAAGTACAAGAACAGATGCATTCGAACTAGGCACACCGCGAGGTGGTGTCCTAAGCCCTATGCTCTTGCAACCCGTTCTCGCAAATTTAATAAGTCAATATTGACTTATTAAATATGTGCATAGGTGACATACTTAACATAATAGATACCCTTAAAAAGATTCATAGAAAACACCGACCTTACCTAACCTTGTTAGTATCTTAAGATAAGCATCTTATTGCTTCGTAATTACAATTATTAATAGGTATACTATATTATTAATAGGTATATTATAATAGGTATACTTAACCTATACCTATAATAGGTATAGGTTAAGTAATAATTGTAATTACGAAGCAATAAGATGCTTATCTTAAGATACTAACAAGGTTAGGTAAGGTCGGTGTTTTCTATGAATCTTTTTAAGGGTATCTATTATGTTTAGTATATCATCCTATGCACGTAGTTAATAAGTCAATATTGACTTTACGAATTTGCTGAGAACGGGTTGGCTCTTTAATATACTTATGCACAAACTTATCCATGACATACCTGTACAACCTACGGAAACTGTTATTTGTTATGCTGATGATATTTGTATTATGGCACACAGTAAACCAAGGTTACAAGTGTTACTTGATGCATTCTCCAAGACAGTAGTAGAATGTGGCCTCATAATCTCTGTTGACAAGACAAGGGTTCTTATTCCCCATTCTCTTCATGCTAACTATACTATTAATGGAGTGCTCGTGGAGACTTGTGAGTCTTATAAATATCTTGGAGTCGAGGTTAATGATACAAATCTCGTCAGCAACCTGCGTAAAAAACTAGTTGACCGTCTTAAACCTCTCAAAACTCTTGTTGGCAAAGTATTCGGCATTAACATAAAATATGTTCGTAGTTTTTATATTGCCTTTATACGATCTATTGTTGATTATTATGCCTTGCATCTTCTGAATTTTTCTCCTAAACAATTACAAGGCCTAGATGTAGTACAGAATGATGCCATGCGCATCATCCTGGGTTGTACCTAGAACTGTCAGAATTGTTAACATGAGAAAGGAACTAAAATTACCTTCAATTTACGAAAGAATAGTTCTACTTAGTACTATGTTTTGCGCCAAAACTTTGAAAAATAATGGTCCCCCCAGCTCTATTCAAATTAAATTGAGATCCATCCTAAACAATTCTGACTGTTCCCTCAATCCGCCGCAAAAAGCTCCTTACAGTGTGTGGCTCAGTTGTTGTGCCTATAATCTTCTGAAACTGAATGTGTCTCTTAATCCTGATAAAACTGTTCACTATATTCCCCCTTGGAAAGATGTGGAGGTCTCTCTGCATTATACCCCCATCAGTGTAAAACAAATGTATAACACTGATATTTTGAGATGTATAACATTAGAAGTTATTGACAGTCATCTTCAAATTCTCAAACCGACTGAATCCTATGCCTTTACATGCAGGCTCTGTGCAGTTAGGCACTGGTAGTACAGGTTGTGTATGTGCAGTGTACAAAGGGAATGAAATGATCATGACTAGTACACAGAGATTGAACAACTGGGCAAGCACGACACAGACCGAGCTATTGGGCATTTATCTAGCCACTGAATACCTTAAGCTCAATGGTGGTGGAGTTATTTTCTGTGACTAAAAGTGCTCTGCAGTCCTTAAATAACCCATCACAATGTATGTCGGAAGTAGCTTGTAATATTAAATGGAATGTAATTTTTGCCAGTGATAATAACTATTGTATAAAATTTGTGTGGATCCCATCCCATGTTGGAGTTGGAAAACATGACTTTGTATATCGATTGGCCAATGAGGCTTGCAGGAAAGAAAACATTGATTATGACTTTGGACTATCTAATGCAATTATTAGAAACATACAAATTAAAGAAATTAATTCAGATTTAGAAGAAGTAAGAAATGCCCAGAGACCTGAAAGCTGCAATATTAAAAGGTATGACAAGTTTTGTAATAGCAGGTATTTGTATGGTCAGCACAGTAACCGGACCAGACAATGTGATGTAGTCATTGCGGTAATTCGCCTTGGCTATAGACACATCTGGCAGGATAGTGAGGCTGAGCCACTACCAGAATACTCAGATTGTAAACTCTGTGATAAACCTTTAATGCATTCACTAGAACACTATATTGTTAAATGTGAAGCCGTAAAGGACTTTAGACCTCCTGGCCTCTTGTACCACCAACTGTGTAACTATTTCATTGACTCAGGTGTTCTGGACGACATCCTAACAATTTACCCAAAATTTGCTTGTCCATTTTAAAGAATGAAGAACAATTTTATTTATATTACTTCTAAGCTGCATCACTTATGAACCCATCCCCTGCCCTTGTGTGGCAGTGCACAATAGAAAGTTGTTTTCACATATTCATACATAAAAACATTGATTGTAACCATGATATATATGTGCTTCAGCCTACAGTTTAGACCTATTGTCTTATGTATGACCCTCTGTCCTGTGTGACAGTGAATACCAGCATTATCCTCACTTTAATAAGACTTAATCGAAATCCTCAGATTAGGCAAAATTATAATTAATTTTGTCAATAAAGATGCTAATAATAATAAACAGAGAATCAGCAGAGAACACAGCAGACAGAGAGGCCGGACGATTGAACAGCAGCCGGAGGAGGGGACTCTGCCTGTCATTCCCCCTCCACCCTCCCCCCCTCTCTATCCAACTTAGGCTTAGACACTTTGTGAGTTGAACCGTAAGGTGACCAATTTGGTGTGGTTCCCACTGAAGGTGTTGTGTGATTTTCAGGGTCAGACAGCCGTAGTGTTGTCAGTGTCTTGTGTGGTCACTCACATTGTATATTTATCCTGACATAGTCAACATTATCATAATTGAAGCAATCGAACTTAATTAATATGTTAAATATATACTTGATTAACTTTTTAATCTTTAATTGTGTTCCTTAAATCTTGGATTTTCTGATATATTGCAAGCTTGAGTGTGGAGCACTCTGAGTTCACTGACTTAAAGAGTATGAGTAAATGCTTACAGCAGATACAGTTGATACATAATAAGCTTTTGATAACAGCCTAGAGTACAGACACGTTCCATTCCTTGTGCTGTGTGTGTACCACCAGGGTACACACACCACCAGGGTACACACACCACCAAGGTACACACACCACCAGGGTACACACACCACCAGGGTACACACACCACCAGGGTACACACACCACCAGGGTACACACACCACCAGGGTACACACACCACCAGGGTACACACACCACCAGGGGTACAGACACCACCAGGGGTACAGACACCACCAGGGTACACACACCACCAGGGGTACACACACCACCAGGGTACACACACCACCAGGGGTACACACACCACCAGGGTACACACACCACCAGGGTACACACACCACCAGGGTACAGACACCACCAGGGGTACAGACACCACCAGGGGTACAGACACCACCAGGGTACACACACCACCAGGGTACACACACCACCAGGGTACACACACCACCAGGGTACACACACCACCAGGGTACACACACCACCAGGGGTACAGACACCACCAGGGGTACAGACACCACCAGGGTACACACACCACCAGGGGTACAGACACCACCAGGGTACACACACCACCAGGGTACACACACCACCAGGGTACACACACCACACCAGGGTACACACACCACCAGGGTACACACACCACCAGGGGTACAGACACCACCAGGGTACACACACCACCAGGGTACACACACCACCAGGGGTACAGACACCACCAGGGTACACACACCACCAGGGTACACACACCACCAGGGTACACACACCACCAGGGTACACACACCACCAAGGTACACACACCACCAGGGGTACACACACCACCAGGGTACACACACCACCAGGGTACACACACCACCAGGGGTACACACACCACCAGGGTACACACACCACCAGGGTACACACACCACCAGGGGTACACACACCACCAGGGGTACACACACCACCAGGGGTACACACACCACCAGGGTACACACACCACCAGGGTACACACACCACCAGGGTACACACACCACCAGGGTACACACACCACCAGGGTACACACACCACCAGGGGTACAGACACCACCAGGGTACACACACCACCAGGGTACACACACCACCAGGGGTACACACACCACCAGGGTACACACACCACCAGGGTACACACACCACCAGGGTACACACACCACCAGGGGTACAGACACCACCAGGGTACGCACACCACCAGGGTACACACACCACCAGGGGTACACACACCACCAGGGTACACACACCACCAGGGTACACACACCACCAGGGTACACACACCACCAGGGTACACACACCACCAGGGTACACACACCACCAGGGTACACACACCACCAGGGTACACACACCACCAGGGGTACACACACCACCAGGGTACACACACCACCAGGGTACACACACCACCAGGGTACACACACCACCAGGGGTACAGACACCACCAGGGTACACACACCACCAGGGTACACACACCACCAGGGTACAGGCACCACCAGGGTACAGGCACCACCAGGGTACACACACACCACCAGGGCACACACACCACCAGGGTACACACACCACCAGGGTACACACACCACCAGGGGTGACGAAGGCATATCAAACAAGACTGCCACCACATTCTAATAAACTGGTGTCAATCACATCATAACCTTCTACAAATGGGTTTTCGCTTCCCCACTGCAGTCTCTAAACATGTGTTAGTTATTGGGATAATACTTCTCTTGTTCAAAGTTTCTATTATATAAATTCTCCACCGTTTTACCATATGACTTTCAGTTCGTACCCCAGGTATGAATCAGCCTGGAATTACCCGCACAGTTGTTACCAGTTAGCATGGACCACTCCTCCTACAACCCGTTCTCGCACTTTCGTATAGTCAATATTGACTTATTAAATACGTGCATATGTGACATACTAATTTATTGTGAATATTTTAGTATATATACCTATAATATATAATATACCTATAATAGTATATTTAATATAACTATAATAGGTTAAGTAATAATTGTAATTACGAAGCAATAAGGTGCTTATCTTAACATACTGAGAAGGTTAGTTAAGGTCGGTGTTTTCTATGAAGCTTTTCAATGTAAACTAAAATATTCACAATAAATTAGTATGTCACATATGCACTTATTTAATAAGTCAATATTGACTGTAAGAAAGTGCGAGAACGGGTTGCCTCCTTGCCCTCAGGGAATGGAGAGGTTACTTCGTGAGTAGTTGGGAAGCCTGGGTAGTTAGTCGATGATGGGCGCCCGTCTGGTGACCAGGGGCCAGATTCACGAAGCAGTTACGCAAGTACTTACGAATGTACATCTTTCCTCAATTTTTGACGGCTTTGGTTACATTTATTAAACTGTTTACAAGCATGAAAACTTGGGAATCAACTGTTGTTATTGTTATAAACAACCTCCTGGTGCTTCGGAGCTCATTAACTGTTTAATAATTGCAAACAAAGCCGGCAAAGATTGAGAAAAGATGTACAGGTTCGTAAGTGTTTGCGTAACATCTTCGTGAATCTGGCCCCAGCTAAGACAGAACAGTTTGGGCACTTGGTAAGGTTTGTGTGTCTGGTAATATATATTGGTATTTTGCTCTCTGTACAAGACAGTCATTTATTTATATTTTGCCTTTATTTATGTATAATAATAAATAAATAAAGCAAATACATAAATAAAGGCAAAATGTTCAAAAATATATGTATTTCAGGTGTTAATTTCTTGTTTGTTTTAAATAAAGTATCATTTGTTTTATTTTGAGGTTTTAAGTATAGTCCTGTTTTCTCATAGCACATTGACTTAAATGCGGCGTTTTGTTTTATGTTAAGTATGCTTAGGGGTCCGTCTCGCCATGCCCTGTGGCTGGGGGGATCGGGCTCCGAAGCCTACATAAAAACCCTATACCCCCCCGAAGTGGCAAGGGGAGTTAGGGGACAAAAATTAGCAAGTGCATCAGCTGGGTATGACCGCAGCACCTTACAATTAACGTAACACGTGTAACACGCTCCAGCAGGTAAGGAACCACCAGCACAACAAGGCTCTCGGAGGCAGCCTCTCTGGCATAAACATTGGTCCACTGTCACACCTGATATTTAGCCTCAACTAAATAAGTCAGATATAAACAGACAAAGATATTTGGACAAATTAACAGAATACTAAGAGAATAAGGGTGACTACAATCAGGGTCTGTGTCTGTTGTTTAAGATTCGCTACTGGGAACAAAAAGTTGCAAGTAGCACGGGCTATGGTGAGCCCGTAGTGGACTTACCTGGCACAGGAGCGGGGCTGATCATGATGGTTTGTGTAGAATGGGTGAGGTTATCACCACCCGAACAATGACGGAAGGGATGAGGTGGAAGGGGGTGAGAAGGAAGGGATGAGGTGGAAGGGGGTGAGAAGGAAGGGGTGAGATGGAAGGGGGTGAGAAGGAAGGGATGAGGTGGAAGGGGGTGAGAAGGAAGGGGTGAGATGGAAGGGGGTGAGAAGGAAGGGATGAGGTGGAAGGGGGTGAGAAGGAAGGGGTGAGATGGAAGGGGGTGAGAAGGAAGGGGTGAGATGGAAGGGGGTGAGAAGGAAGGGATGAGGTGGAAGGGGGTGAGAAGGAAGGGGTGAGATGGAAGGGGGTGAGAAGGAAGGGATGAGGTGGAAGGGGGTGAGAAGGAAGGGGTGAGATGGAAGGGTGAAACGGAAGTTAAATCTTTCATAACCCATACAGATGAATAACAAAATACTGAAGAACTAAAGTAAATGCATTTGATACTAGGAGGGAAATTATTGATAATACGAGAGCACAGACGATGGAAATATTAAGATAAAACACACGAAACTTGACACAGCAGGAAAAAGATATAACTATTAAGAACACAAACTAAATTAAAAAATACACATCTATAACAAAAATATATTATTTACCAGATATAAAAAAATCAGAATACGAGCGAATAGATCACCAATAAACAAAAATAGAAAATAGCTTTTAGTGTTGTAAAAAAAAAATCCTATAACTGATATAGAAAACGCATCCCATCAGGTTTGTATAGACTATATATATATATATATATACATCCAGAAATGTAATTATTATCGTCCATTACCACGGGAAACTTTTAAACCATCAAACTAACGCTCTCCATTAGCTAGTAATAACGACCCCATTAACTTCCCTCTCCCCCAGAGACCATTAAACCAGGGGGGGGGGGGAGGGAGGCAGCAACACAGGAATCCCCATTACCCCCTGTTAAACGGGCCTCCTGTTAAACGGGACCCCGTTACAGTCATCAGGGACAGTTAATAGGACATGTATACTGATGTCATTACGCCACAAGCAGAGGTGTATGCATCCCTGGATACATATGTATATGTGACTTTTTTTGGCTTTGTTATTCATGGGTATGTACTGGTATCAGTTCCTTTCTGGTATTCATGTCTGTATGCACATAATACATGTTTAAATATACAAATTGAGTATTAGCTCAATTACAACTGGGAGACGATTGGAGACTAATTGAACCAAGATATACAGATGTATACATGCACGAGTAAATATCTATACATGCATATTTATACTGACCATACCAAACACTAGAAACTGAAGGGACGACGACGTTTCGATCCGTCCTGGACCATTCTCAAGTCGATATGGTCCAGGACGGACCGAAACGTCGTCGTCCCTTCACCTTCTAGTGTGTGGCCTGGTCAACATACTGCAGCCAGCCATACTTCATCGCCTGCATATTTATATACATACAGATGTGTAATATGCACTTTCAGTTTTGCGAGAATCACTATTCAACATATGTAACATGTTCATCTAACTACTCAGCCATGTGTGTGTGACACAGAAGCTTCTCTTTGTCACTGTACATATAAATCCAATCATCGGGGACATAGGAATTCCGATAACAGATTAATTCCCGACATAGACTAATCGTGTTTCTCTTTGATCACCAGAGCTACCAATTTAGCTGCTAGGTGAACAGCAGTATCAGGTGAAAGGAAACGTGCTATAGGACCCATACCTCAGCACCGAGCCTCAACCAGACCCCCGGATCAGCACTAATACCTAATCGCTTAACTTACAGTATACCTAATTCAGCGCTTCAGTATACCTAATTCAGCGCTTATCTTGAGGTTATCTTGAGATGATTTCGGGGCTTTAGTGTCCCCGCGGCCCGGTCCTCGATCAGGCCTCCACCCCCAGGAAGCAGCCCGTGAAAGTTGACTAACTCCCAGGTACCTATTTACTGCTAGGTAACAGGGGCATTTAGGGTGAAAGAAACTTTGCCCATTTGTTTCTGCCTCGTGCGGGAATCGAACCCGCGCCACAGAATTACGAGTCCTGCGCGCTATCCACCAGGCTACGAGGCCCCGGTCCTATACTGCTTCAGTATGGGTCCTATACTGCTTCAGTATACCTAATTCAGCGCTTCAGTATACCTAATCATTCCTGCAATCATTAGTCTGAATCTGGGAGCGGATACACTTCTGCATCAATCGAATATTCCATTTGAGATTATGTCGCGTTGCACACTTATACATGATACTCACACATGTGCGTGATACACATACAACTTGCTTATACACATATATAGTCACAAACATACATAGAGTATGCTTTATCTTGTCTTTGACCGTCAGCGTGAGTTGGCGCGTGAGTATATCGCTTCCTGTATTTTTGACGAAAATGTTGACGTAATATTATTGATGGTGACGCAGAGGATGTGACGCAGACGGTGTTGTGTAGGTGTGACGCTGACGGTGTTGTCTGGGTGTGACGCTGACGGTGTTGTGTAGGTGTGACGCTGACGGTGTTGTCTGGGTGTGACGCTGACGGTGTTGTGTAGGTGTGACGCTGACAGTTTTGTGTAGGTGTGACGCTGACAGTGTTGTGTAGGTGTGACGCTGACGGTGTTGTCTGGGTGTGACGCTGACGGTGTTGTGTAGGTGTGACGCTGACGGTGTTGTCTGGGTGTGACGCTGACGGTGTTGTGTAGGTGTGACGCTGACAGTTTTGTGTAGGTGTGACGCTGACAGTGTTGTGTAGGTGTGACGCTGACGGTGTTGTCTGGGTGTGACGCTGACGGTGTTGTGTAGGTGTGACGCTGACGGTGTTGTCTGGGTGTGACGCTGACGGTGTTGTGTAGGTGTGACGCTGACAGTGTTGTGTAGGTGTGACGCTGACAGTGTTGTGTAGGTGTGACGCTGACGGTGTTGTCTGGGTGTGACGCTGACAGTGTTGTGTAGGTGTGACGCTGACGGTGTTGTGTAGGTGTGACGCTGGCAGTGTTGTGTAGGTGTGACGCTGACAGTGTTGTGTAGGTGTGACGCTGACGGTGTTGTCTGGGTGTGACGCTGACAGTGTTGTGTAGGTGTGACGCTGACAGTGTTGTGTAGGTGTGACGCTGACGGTGTTGTCTGGGTGTGACGCTGACGGTGTTGTCTGGGTGTGACGCTGACGGTGTTGTCTGGGTGTGACGCTGACAGTGTTGTGTAGGTGTGACGCTGACAGTGTTGTGTAGGTGTGACGCTGACGGTGTTGTCTGGGTGTGATGCTGACAGTGTTGTGTAGGTGTGACGCTGACAGTTTTGTGTAGGTGTGACGCTGACAGTGTTGTGTAGGTGTGACGCTGACGGTGTTGTCTGGGTGTGACGCTGACAGTGTTGTGTAGGTGTGACGCTGACAGTGTTGTGTAGGTGTGACGCTGACAGTGTTGTGTAGGTGTGACGCTGACGGTGTTGTCTGGGTGTGACGCTGACAGTGTTGTGTAGGTGTGACGCTGACAGTGTTGTGTAGGTGTGACGCTGACAGTGTTGTGTAGGTGTGACGCTGACAGTGTTGTGTAGGTGTGACGCTGACGGTGTTGTCTGGGTGTGACGCTGAGTGTTGTGTAGGTGTGACGCTGACGGTGTTGTGTAGGTGTGACGCTGACAGTGTTGTGTAGGTGTGACGCTGAACACGTTGTGTAAGCGTGACGCTGAACACGTTGTGTAAGCGTGACGCTGAACACGTTGTGTAAGCGTGACGCTGAACACGTTGTGTAAGCGTGACGCTGAACACGTTGTGTAGGCGTGACGCTGAGCACCTTGTGTAGGCGTGACGCTGAACACGTTGTTTAAGCGTGACGCTGAACACGCTGTGTAAGCGTGACGCTGAACACGGTGTGTAAGCGTGACGCTGAACACGCTGTGTAAGCGTGACGCAGAACACGTTATGTAAGCGTGACGCTGACGGTGTTATATAGGCGTGACAGAGTAATATTAGTAAACAGTAACTATTACACCGTAGGTGTAATAGTTACTGTTTTTTAACTACGGTCTAACTATTACACCGTAGGTGTAATAGTTACTGTAGCCACAGCTTAAAACCCACTGGAGTGAAAGGACTGAGACACCGTAGCGGAAGAAGCCAGTATGCCATGGCCATTATTATTCAAAGATCAATACACTAGCTGCCAACACCCCCACATAGAGGCTTAGAAACCTCTGGGTCTCACTCAAAAACTAAGTCCTCAAAGACTGGCAATTTCACAGCAATCGACGAAAACATTTCAGTCACAAAGGAGTTGGCAAAAGTCTAAGTATATTGACTGAGAAATATAAAGTCACTTGACACAAAATAACATCAAAGTTACAAACAAATGAAACAGATAATGCACTCCGTCCTCATAAAATAACGTCGCTTTTCGCCTGTATGCGCGCTATGGCCAAAAATGGACAATTTGTAATGAAATCGGCTCACGAAAGTGACGTACTGTCCCGTTTTCTGTTCGAGTCCTCTGGCTTACTTGGTTAGGCGGAAACTTTCAATTAATGTTTTTCATGACCTTTTGAATCTTTAGGGGGACTTCCTGTCCTCCTAACCTACCAGAGGATCCTTAACTTGCTGTTTTGGAAAAAACAAAATCCGAAATTTATTTTCATTTTTTTTCATTTTCAAATTACGTCCATTTTCGGTCATTCGGGCATAACAGCCAGACTCCTGGCTGTCTGGGTTCGAATCCTTCTGGGATATAGAGTTTTCAGTTGCATATTAGCTTGGGGACTATTCAAGCTTGTTCGCACTAGTCACAATGATGCAGTGCCCATCACATCTCTGAGAATCAATCCCATTAACATATTAGCATCATATCATCAGTAGCATATACCAAAGTGACGAGCATCCATGCAGCTATGCCAGGAGCCTCTCAGGCCGTCCCACACCACCGACGGTACACCAGTACTGGTGTGTTCTGCCCCACCGGGCCTACCCACCAAAAATACCGAAGATCAAATCTAGTGAAAATTCAAAGGTATCTTACTACCTCCTGAGCTTAGATGAATGCGCTACTAAGGCTGGAGGGAACGACACCCTAATACACAAGGACTATACAAACCAGGAGGTGAGCTCCGCTTATTGGTGTATGCAATATATATATATGCAATAAAAGTTTAACCCTCAAGACTTGTTAAGCGTAAAGCATTCTTGGTGGTTGGTCATTAGGGTCATGTGGTGGTGCTCCTGCTCTTGATAGACCTAAAGCCCAAAACAAAGCCATGATTACAACATTCAATTATCTCCGAGGCATTAATAAAGGGGAAAGAGGAATAGACGTGGTTGGAAACTAGAAAACTCGCTGATGTAACAAATCACACATTCGGATTACAAATAGCTTTCAAATGTAATAATGTAGTTCTTGCCGGAATGTAGTTGACACAAACTCTGTACATAGTTCAAGGCCTGGAGCACCAGCAGCATGATATCCACACCACACACCAGAAAATGGAGACACGACATCGTTTCGGTCTGTCCGGGACCATTGTCCAGTACGGACCAACACGTCAACGTTTCTTCATTTTTCGGACGCGAGGTGCGGATATCGTATCTTCCGCCACGTTCTTGTGACTCGGCATCTTCAGTAGCAACAGGTGGCTGGCGGCCGAGAGGTGGGGCCAGGGAGATTGAACGCGAGCTCTGGAAGCACACATAGGTGAGTACACTCACTCACTCTCACCCACTTCTCCCCCAGGAAACAGTGTGGCCCCAGGGTCAGTGTTACCACCACCACCACCACCTCCCCAGGCAACAGTGTGGCCCAAGGATCAGTGTTACCACCACCACCTCCCCAGGCAACAGTGTGGCCCCAGGATCAGTGTTACCACCACCACCTCCCCAGGCAACAGTGTGGCCCCAGGCTCAGTGTTACCACCACCACCACCTCCCCAGGCAACAGTGTGGCCCCAGGGCCAGTATTACCACCACCACCTCCCCAGGCAACAGTGTGGCCCCAGGCTCAGTGTTACCACCACCACCACCTCCCCAGGCAACAGTGTGGCCCCAGGGCCAGTATTACCACCACCACCACCCCAGGCAACAGTGTGGCCCCAGGATCAGTGTTACCACCACCACCTCCCCAGGCAACAGTGTGGCCCCAGGCTCAGTGTTACCACCACCACCACCTCCCCAGGCAACAGTGTGGCCCCAGGGCCAGTATTACCACCACCACCTCCCCAGGCAACAGTGTGGCCCCAGGGCCAGTATTACCACCACCACCTCCCCAGGCAACAGTGTGGCCCCAGGGCCAGTATTACCACCACCACCTCCCCAGGCAACAGTGTGGCCCAAGGATCAGTGTTACCACCACCACCTCCCCAGGCAACAGTGTGGCCCCAGGATCAGTGTTACCACCACCACCTCCCTAGGCAACAGTGTGGCCCCAGGATCAGTGTTACCACCACCACCTTCCCAGGCAACAGTGTGACCCCAGGATCAGTGTTACCACCACCTCCTCCCCAGGCAACAGTGTGGCCCCAGGATCAGTGTTACCACCACCACCTCCCCAGGCAACAGTGTGGCCCAAGGATCAGTGTTACCACCACCACCTCCCCAGGCAACAGTGTGGCCCCAGGATCAGTGTTACCACCACCACCACCCCAGGAAACAGTGTGGCCCCAGGCCTCAGTGTTACCACCACAGTTCCCGCGCCAAATGAGGCGACCCCTCGTCCCTCGCCACCCAGGCAGCGTTTACTGCTCTCATTAGCATTCATAACGACTCGAAACGACGATAAACCTATTGACCTCTAATTTGTCGTGTTACGTATCATTTGCTCGACCATTTAAAGCACATAAATCAGTGTTTTAGAAAAGGGGGGCGGAGGAGGTCCCCGTTCTTAGCTCTTATATGCCATGGAGACGTTTGAGAGGTCGGGTCTAGGTACTCTCTTAAAAATATATTCATCTCAAATGAATTTTTAGATCCAACCGTTAGCTCCTAAGCCCCGACTTTCCTCCACTGCGGCCAGTCTCTACAGCTTGGGAACGAGAGCTGACTTCATGGTGATGTACATGTCCGGTGCATGTCGTTTTAACCACCGAAATTGTACATTAGATGATTGACAGCTGAGAAGCGGGACCAAAGAGCCAGAGCTCAACCCCCGCAAGCACAACTAGGTGAGTACACACACACACATCCCCAGGATGCAGCTCCTAGCAACTGTTTAACTCCCCAGGTACCTACAGACTGCTAGGGTTAACAGGGGCGTCAGGTGAAAGAAACGGCTTATTTATTTCTGCCTCGGCCGGGAATCGAACTCGCTCCCCGAGAGCTGCCGAACTTGTGCGCAAGCGTGTGTGATATATGAGATTGAGTGCAGCGTGCGTGCGTGCGTGCGTGCGTGCATGCGTGTGTGTGTGTGTGTGTGTGTGTGTGTGTGTGTGTGTGTGTGTGTGCGTGCGTGCGTGCGTGCGTGCGTGCGTGCGTGCGTGCGTGCGTGCGTGCGTGCGTGCGTGCGTGTGCGTGCGCCTGCGCGTGTTCGAACCAATTACTGAACTTTTTCTCCTTGTATCCGCAAGGTTTCTAATGTCATGAAACCATCTATTAATGCTCTACACACTTTTATGGAAAGTGATTGCGCTACTTTTTACTTTTTGGGGCTGCGATTGGGCTGTGAAGTGTTTTTTGTCTGCTTTTTACACTGAGGGACGGGGGGTTCAGGTTTACACTGAGGGACGGGGGTTCAGGTTTACACTGAGGGCCGAGGGTTCAGGTTTACACTGAGGGCCGGGGGTTCAGGTTTACACTGAGGGACGGGGGTTTAGGTTTACACTGAGGGACGGGGGTTTCAGGTTTACACTGAGGGACGGGGGTTTCAGGTTTACACTGAGGGCCGGGGGTTCAGGTTTACACTGAGGGCCGGGGGTTCAGGTTTACACTGAGGGACGGGGGTTCAGGTTTACACTGAGGGACGGGGGGTTCAGGGTAACACTGAGGGACGGGGGTTCAGGTTTACACTGAGGGACGGGGGGTTCAGGGTAACACTGAGGGACGGGGGTTCAGGTTTACACTGAGGGACGGGGTTCAGGTTTACACTGAGGGACGGGGGTTCAGGTTTACACTGAGGGACGGGGTTCAGGTTTACACTGAGGGACGGGTGGTTTAGGTTTACACTGAGGGACGGGTGGTTCAGGTTTACACTGAGGGACGGGGGTTCAGGTTTACACTGAGGGACGGGGGGTTCAAGTTTACACTGAGGGACGGGGGGTTCAGGTTTACACTGAGGGACGGGGGGCTCAGGTTTACACTTAGGGACGGGGGGTTCAGGTTTACACTTAGGGACGGGGGATTCAGGTTTACATTGAGGGACGGGGGGTTCAGGTTTACACTGAGGGACGGGGGGTTCAGGTTTACACTGAGGGACGGGGGGTTCAGGTTTACACTGAGGGACGGGGGTTCAGGTTTACACTGAGGGACGGGGTTCAGGTTTACACTGAGGGACGGGGGTTTATGTTTACACTGAGGGACAAGGGGTTCAGATTTACACTGAGGGACGGGGGTTTCAGGTTTACACTGAGGGAGGGGGGTTCAAGTTTACACTGAGGGACGGGGGTTTCAGGTTTACACTGAGGGACGGTGGTTCAGGTTTATACTGAGGGACGGGGGTTCAGGATTACACTGAGGGACGGGGGTTCAGGTTTACACTGAGGGACGGGGGTTCAGGTTTACACTGAGGGACGGGGGGTTCAAGTTTACACTGAGGGACGGGGGGTTCAGGTTTACACTGAGGGAGGGGGGTTCAAGTTTACACTGAGGGACGGGGGTTTCAGGTTTACACTGAGGGACGGTGGTTCACGTTTATACTGAGGGACGGGGGTTCAGGATTACACTGAGGGACGGGGGTTCAGGTTTACACTGAGGGACGGGGGTTCAGGTTTACACTGAGGGCCGGGGATTCAGGTTTACACTGAGGGACGGGGGTTATGATTCACACTGACGATGGAAGCTCAGGTTTTCCCTGACGGACGGGGGGTTCAAGTTTACACTGAGGGACATGGAAACCTCCTGTAAACTGGAGAAGGAAACCTTCCAGCGCGTGATACACACAGACTTTGTTAAAGCAACACTAGACTATTGCGTTTTAGTGGAAAATCCAGTAGTCGTAAGCCCAAAGGAGTGCTATAAGTATTGGTCCCAGAACTAAGAGCGCGGAGCGGGGAGGACAAAACTTGCGCTAACAGATACAATGGACTACGGTTAAGCAAAGTTGTCCAGCGTAAGGCCCAAAGGGCAGGGGCGGAAGTTAGAAACGCAGGCGAGCCTTAGGTGATGTATGGTGGCACTTCTTCAGTGGATGTGTAGTGAACATGCAGGATAGGTGATTGATACTCCACACACCCACAAACGCGCGCACACACACCCTAGTTAAACACAAGACAAAGTTAGAGACGATTCAGCGGTATGCCACCAGGCTCGTCCCGGATCTGAGAGGAATGAGCTACGAGGAAAGGCTAAAGGAGCTGAACCTCACGTCCCTGGAAAACAGAAGAGTAAGGGGAGACATGATAACCACCTACAAAATTCTCAGGGGAATTGACAGAGTTGACAAAGACAAACTCTTCAGCACGGGTGGGACACGAACAAGGGGACACAGGTGGAAACTTAGTACCCAGATGAGCCACAGAGATGTTAGAAATAATTTTTTCAGTGTCAGAGTAGTTAATAAATGGAATGCTCTAGGAAGTGATGTGGTGGAGGCTGACTTGATACACAGTTTCAAATGTAGATATGATAGAACCCAGTAGGCTCAGGAATCTGTACACCACTTGAATGACAGTTGAGAGGCGGGACCAAAGAGACAAAGCTCAACCCCCGCAAGCACAATTAGTTGAGTACACACACACACCATCTAATATCAAAGCTAAAAATATCAACTCCACAATGTCACAATAATTAAATTAACAGCAAAGTCAAAATAAATACCAATATTTGTTTATAGATAACTGATTAGATCAATTCTTTATCAGCAGAACTAAAGGAACCAATTTAGTTTGCGCTGATTATCAAGAAAGAACTTACATTGTTTTTCGAAGTTTACTAAATACATGTTGATATGTAGCTCACAATAACGCCAATGTCAGCACCTGACAATAATTCTAGTGTCAGCACATGGCACATGACAGCACTTGATAATAATACTAGTGTCAGCATATGACAATAACGCCAGTGTCAGCAAATAATAATAAAGCCAGTGTTCGCACATGACAAGATAACCTCAAGATAGCACATGACAATAACGTCAGTGTCAGAACATGACAATAACACCAATGTCTGCAAATGGCAATAACGCCAGTGTTAACATATACAGTAATGTTAGCGTCATCACGAAGCCAGCAATGTAAGTCTAGGTTTCATCACATAACAGCAAAACCCACAATGTCAGTCGAGGTGTCAGCGTATGACAGCAAACCCGCATACTTTAAGTTGAAGAATCAGCGTATGTCAGCAAAACCAACAATGTAAGTCTGGGTGTCATCACATGACAACAAACCCACACTGTCAGTCGAGGTGTCAGCGTATGACAACAAGTCATAATGTTATACAGAGAGTGTTCAATAAATGACGAAAGACGGCTTTAACGGCCACCGAAACATTTCAATAACGAATTCGTCTAAATAACAAATTTCAAATTTAGCCAACACAATTCGTCCTCTTACAAATTACTTTGCTTTTCGATCGTATGCGCACTCAGTCTAAAAATCGACGTAATTCAAAATGAAATCGGCTCACGAAAGTGACGTACTGTCCCGTTTTCTGTTTTGGGTCCTCTGGCTTAGTCTAGGTTAGGAGAGGAAACTTTCAATTATAGGTTTTCATGACGTTTTGAAACCTTAGGAGAACTTCCTGTCCTCCTAACCTACCAGAGGACCCTTAACTTGCTGTTTTGGAAAATAAAATTCCCAAACTTAATTGGAAAATAAATTTCCATTTTGAATTACGTCGATATCTGGCCGTAGCGCAAACGAGCGAAAAGTGACGTACTTTGTAAGAGGCCGGGTTGAGCTTTGTTAGGAAAGTGAAAGTATCCTAAAACTTAACCGTGCCTTGTTAAAAGTACAACTTAAACATATAAATCTTTAGCATTATACAAATTTGTCAAAAGTATGCTAAAAGTAATGCCACATATTACTTAGCCTAAGCTAAGTAATATTAGACAAATTATTAACAGACTAATTTTCCAGTTGGAAAATATATTCAAAAAAAGAATTCTCAATTTGAACTGTGTAATCAGGTAATTTTTTTAATTGTAACAAGTTATCGATGTTAACAGCGAGCATTAGAAAGTAATTAAGTAAACAAAAATTAGCGTAGGATGAGAATTCCTGTCGCCAGGCGACAGTGATGGTAGTGATATATATACGAAAGATTACTTATTATTATTATTAACCCAAACATTTTATTTCAAGCAATTATTGACAAAATTAATTTTGTCAATAATTTTGCCTAATATGAGAATTTAAATTAAGTCTTATTAAAGAGAGGATAATGCTGGTATTCACTGTCACGCAGGACAGAGGGTCATACATAAGACAATAGGTCTAAACTGTAGGCTGAAGCACATATATATCATGGTTACAATCAATGTTTTAATGCATGAATATGTAAAAACAACTTTCTATTGTGTACTGCCACACAAGGGCAGGGATGGGTTCATAAGTGATGCTGCTTAGAAGTAATATAAATAAAATTGTTCTTCATTCTTTAAAATGGACAAGCAAATTTTGGATATATTGTTAAGATGTCGTCCAGAACACCTGAGTCAATGAAATAGTTACACAGTTGGTGGTACAATAGGCCGGGAGGTCTAAAGTCCTTTACTGTTTCACATTCAACAATATAGTGTTCTAGTTAATGCATTAAAGGTTTATCACAGAGTTTGCAATCTGAATATTCTGGTAGTGGCTCAGCCTCACTAAACTGCCAGATGGGCCTATAGCCAAGGCGAATTACCGCAATCACTACATCACATTGCCTGGTCCGGTTACTGTGCTGACCATACAAATACCTGCTATTACAAAACTTGTCATACCTTTTAATATTGCAGCTTTCAGGTCTCTGAGCATTTCTTAGTTCTTCTAAATCTGAATTAATTTCTTTAATTTATATATTTCGAATAATTGCATTAGATAGTCCAAAGTCATAATCAGTGTTTTCTTTCCTGCAAGCCTCATTGGCCAATCGATCTACAAAGTCATGTTTTCCAACTACAACATGGGATGGGATCCACACAAATTTTATACAAGAGTTATTATCATTGGCAAAAATTACATTCCATTTAATATTACAAGCTACTTCCGACATACATTGTGATGGGTTATTTAAGGACTGCAGGGCACTTTTAGAGTCACAAAATATCACTCCACGACCATTGGGCTTAAGGTATTCAGTGGCTAGATAAATACCCAATAGCTCAATCTGTGTCGTGCTTGCCCAGTTGTTCAGTCTCTGTATACTAGACATGATCATTTCATTCCTTTTATTTACTGCACATGCACAACCTGCTCTACCAGTGCCTAACTGCACAGAGCCATCAGTAAAAGCATAGGATTCAGTCGGTTTGAGATTTTGAAGATGACTGTCAATAGCTTCTAATGTTATACATCTCATAGTTTCAGTGTTATACATTTGTTTGACACTGGGGGTATAAAGCAACGAGACCTGCACATCTTTCCAAAGGGGAATATAGTGAACAGTTTTATCAGGATTAAGAGACACATTCAGTTTCAGAAGATTATAAGCACAACAACTGAGCCACACACTGTAAGGAGCTTTTTTGCGGCGGATTGAGGGAACAGTCAGAATTGTTTAGAATGGATCTCAATTACGAAAGACTACAATGGCGGACACAAGCGATAGAATCCCCCGGAGGAACACTCCGCTTCTCGGTGCATATACAGTACACTCAAGAGCTCACTTTAGTCCTGTAATGTGCTCAGGACGAAGATATATACTTACTGATTGCTCAGTAAACTATTATGGTGGTCTTAACCTTCTTCTCACGGTTGATAAACCCTTAAGCCTAACACCAAATCAAATCTTAAGCGATAAGTGAAGGAGTTTTGGAGCTGTTTTCAATGTGTGACGGTGGTGGTGCCTATAGACACAGGAGAGATATAACACTCTCAGCCAACATAGCAAACAGTCCACCGAGCACGCTATAAAAACCGTTTTTCTAACCGTGAGTTCCTTTCTTTGCCCCTATTCATTACCCTTCTTCCTTTCTACTCTTCCTCTCCTCCCTTGCCACGCCTTCTCGTTTCCCTCTCCGCATCTCAACTCCTCTTACTTGTTCCCCTATTTCTTTGTTCTCATCTTAACATCCGTCATTGTCTACCTCTCCCCATCTCTCCAGCTACTGTTCCCTACCACCTTCCGCCCCCTTCTCCCATCTCTCCACCCTCCGCCCCGTTCTCACATCTCTTCACCCTCCGCCCCCTTCCCCACACCCCTCGCTACAGTTGCCATCGTTCCTGATTCATCGTGCCTGATTTTCTAGTTTCCGACCCAATACACGCCCGTTCTACCACCTTGGTGTTCGGTTAACCGTCTGTACGATCAACTATGCTCTCGTTTAACTCTGTGTTCGACTATACTTTCAATTAACCATTTGTTCATTGATGCGTGTGTTGTATTAGTTAGCTACGTACTCGATCGACCACGTGTACGTTCCCAACCCGTTCTCGCAAATTTAATAAGCCAATATTGACTTATTAAATATGTGCATAGGTGACATACTTAACATAATAGTTTCCCTTGAAAAGCTTCATAGAAAACACCGACCTTACCTAACCTACTTAATATCTTAAGATAAGCATCTTATTGCTTCGTAATTACAATTATTACCTAACCTATAATAGGTATAGGTTAAGTAATAATTGTAATTACGAAGCAATAAGATGCTTATCTTAAGATACTAACAAGGTTAGGTAAGGTCGGTGTTTTCTATGAATCTTTTTAAGGGTATCTATTATGTTTAGTATATCACCTATGCACGTAGTTAATAAGTCAATATTGACTTTACGAATTTGCAAGACCGGGTTGCCGTTCCACTACCTGTTGAAGTGTTCATCGAGTTCTACATCCATTTAATTAGACGTCTAACCAACCTTGCTTACAATTTTGCGAGTGTCCAGTCACTCAATTTGGTAGTCTTGTTCACCCTGTTCAACCAGCCCGTCCTCTCGAGTTTCCACAACGGACAGAAAATATATATTATTATTAACATCTTTATTGACAAAATTAATTTACAATGTTGCCTAATGGTGTACTATATCGCTCGGATTGAACGTAATCTAACTTATCGACCACGCATTGAAAAAATGATTTTCTTTTAGTCACTACAATTTATAGTTCCCTTTTATTTATTCGTGGGAGATTTTGACGTCAAAATCCAGTGCACTGAGTGAAAGGACGGGTTGGTAGAAAGACCAAACGTCAGCACCGTCACTACACACATCCCACAGAAACTAACCAACCGCTGACTACTATATCACACGTCTCTCCGAATCGCCTCACTGTCCTAACACAATACAACATCAAACAAAACCTAACTATCGCCAAATGCCCGCCACCAGAGTCCCCAGAGTACTTGCCCTTCCACATCTTCCAAAGTTCAAATATCAACCAATGCACATTATTTAAAATTTGTCTTGCATCACAGATGAGTTTGAGAATTGTATATTGGACGCAATACGTATGATAATTTACTAGTCATGTTAAATACAAATTTTACATATTATAATAATCAGTATATATTGTTCATTTACTAAAAGGTCACCTAAGCTAACATAGGCTAACCTAACCATACCTAACCAAGGTCTATGTATAACACTTTATCTAGTCTAGCCCTATGTTTATCATGGTTTCCGCTGTGAACAATATTAAACATGCGTATAAAATTATTCTTAGGCTTCCCTCGTTGGTTATGAATAGTACAAAGAACAAAGTATACGTCTCAACGTTTTATAAACATTTAAGAAAATGTTGTATTACTTGTATTAAAGATAAAGACGAGAACACAATGGGGGGTCACAATGCAGTAAACAAAGCAGAAAAATATTGATCGCTAACAGTCCCCAGTTTATGAAGAAGAATACGACATAACATTTGGGGTTCACAATGTACGGTAGCCTATCATAAGCGAGGCTACGATGCTTCACAGGAAATTATACTAACTATAAATAATCTGGGATTTATAAATATAACTGATTTAGATCATGTAAACGTATAACCATATACAATAAATAATAATAAAAAACAACTCTGCCTTGTCTGGGACTGGACACGCACCAAGTCAACGGCTGGGTTCTAGGCCGACCCACGCCCGTCTGCGGGCCGCCATTAAAGTCGTTAACGCGCCACAAGCCAACTGTTTACCCATCGTAGAGTAGCAGCAACTTCTCCTTGCTGATGGTGCTTCAAGCAACAGGTCAGGCAGGCTTATGAGTAGTTTAACGAAAAAATAACTTTTTCACACATTCCGTATGATTGTCCAATATTTTATAAAATATAGATAGATAGATATATTGATTTTAACATGCACCAACACTTACATTCTTGGGGGAGAAGTTTTTGTCCTTTTACAAGTTTTCATTCACCTGCTTCTTGCGCCCATTTACTTTTGTATGTAAAAAAATCTATATATTGTTTAAAATTTTAAACTGATAACTTTGTGCTCATAGGCTAGAATATATTTTAATATAATGCCTGTTTTGTTCCACCATTTATGCAGCTATTTGGATTTATCATTTATTAACTATACTTTTCTCTACTTCCTCAAATATACAACATGTCGACGGAAGCATGCAGCAACAACACCAAGTTACCTGGTTGATACCTGGTTGATGGGGTTCTGGGAGTTCTTCTACTCCCCAAGCCCGGCCCGAGGCCAGGCTTGACTTGTGAGAGTTTGGTCCACCAGGCTGTTGCTTGGAGCGGCCCGCAGTTGAAGTGTTAAGGTGCCTAGGCGGCCGCCCAGTACAGAGACGGTTGAGCCGGGAGGGTGGCAACCTCAGGTAACGGCTCCTGTAACGCTGGGAATGAACGTGAGGGCTTATACTTCATCCCTCATCTTTACTGGGTAAGAGTACAAGTACTCATTCGTCAGTGTTGGCAGAGTACACGTCACATCACGTTATGTGCACAAACACCAGAACAATATTTCTACATGGCATTTTTATTGAAGATTAAACATTTAATTATATCCAATTTTTTTGTCTTCCTTCATATTTCTTTGATATTTTTTTAACAGAAATAAAATATATACATATTATTCTCAATCCTATTATATGTATTCAAGAGACTTATTAGTCTCACAGATGAGACAACTAGGCTAAGCGCTCTAATATTTTCCTCTGCCACCTCAAATATAATTTAATATTTTATTAAAATATGACAACAAAAATATAATTTGATTTAAAACGTAGATATTGTGACCCCTAGATATTAACCATTAAAATGAGCGTTGAAGTTATCCAAAAATGTTCATCATCCCCCCCCCCAATTTTGTAAACTCGCATTTTGTAAACTCATGACGTGGTTCCTCATAATATTGTTCGTTTGTTCGTTACAATACGTATTCTTTGGTTTGGTTATTGTCGTTCCTCATAATATTATTCGTTGTAATGTATGTGCTAGTGTGTGGTTGTCGTGGTTCCTCATAATATTGTTCGGTATAATATTTGCTCTTTTGTGTGGTTCTGGATGACGGTTTTCTGTATGTTCATATTTTTGGTGTTAATATTACCGATGAAATCACTGTTTACGGTGATTTGTTATTGTTGGTTCTGTCACAGCTAGACCTACTGTGGACACACGCACACCGTGTCGAGGGAAACACGCACACACAAACAGACAGGCACACACACAACCAGACACATGTCGGGGAATATACGCGAGAGATCCATAACCACGATTGCCCGGGGAACAACACTAAACCCGAAGAGAACAAAAGGGAAAAGTGATTTTCTTTCCGTGCGGCCGACCAGCGAGGCTTATAGATGAGCGATACGGCATTCTGACAAGAGGAAAGATTTAGACAGGAGGACAAGTTTAGAAAGGACTCAAAGGTTAGACGGGAGGAAATATTTGCACAGGAGGAAAGATTTAGAAGAGGAAATATTTATGAAGGACACCAATATTAAATAATAGGAAACATTAGTAAAGGAGAACAAATTTGGATGGAAAAATTTAGACGAGGCTTGATATAGTAGTGGTAAGATTTACAGAGAATGATTTACACAGAGAAAGAAAGATTTAGAAAGTAGATATTACTTACAGAAAGGAGGAAAGATTTAGAGGAAGAATGACTTAGAATAGCCTCACAATGTATTAATCTAAGTTCTTAAATTAAAATTATATTTTCTAACTAAAAGTACAGTAAAGTCGCAGAGAGATATGATTACAGTTACAGATAAGCTAACAAGTATAGATATATCATAATAATTATATACAAATATTTCTTATTCTTTTTATTATTTTCCCTCTTATTTTCACGGAGACATTAAATGGACCATCCTAATGATCTGCCGATTAATATGACCCACATATTAATGCGATCCACTAATTATTACGAGTAACTTATAAATATTGTCCACTGATTAAAACGATCCACTGATTAATACGATTCACTAATAAATGCAATCCATTGATTAATATGACCTACTGACTAATACGAGCCACTGAATAATACACTCTACTGATAATGTGATCCACTGATAAATATGATCCACTAATTAATACGATCCACTGATTCATACGATCCACTAATTAATACGGCCCACTAATTAACACGATCCAATGAATAACATGATCCTTTGATTAATACGATCCACCGATTAATAGGGACCATTGATTAATAGGATCCACAGATCCTATTAATTACGTGTAGAGATTAACGAGACTCAGTCCTTCAGTAAACATTTGAACCAAATATATTAAAAAAAAATATATGGTAAATGTTTCAGGAAACTGGCATGTTTCCCTCGACGTAACTACAAGAGTTTGTGCGTTTCAGACATCAAGCAACAGGCTAAACTGTGGAGCCCGTGTTGGCACCAAGCTGGCACCCAAAACGTAGGCACTTAATTAAATAATTGACACATCTTGTAAATGAATGGTTCAGGACACTTAATAGTAGCCAGTCAATCATCATACCATTATGATGGTAAACTAACATTATTACTACAATTATTACAAATAATAATAATAATAATAATAATGATAATAATAATAAACAAAATAATAATAATATATATAATTATATTAATATTGATAATAATTTTACTAATAATCATAATAATTATACTAATAATGATAATAATTACACTAATAATGATAATAATTATAATAATAAATTATATGAATTATATTATTACTCTTAAAATAATGAAAATATTACAACTACTTTAACGAGAGAGAGAGAGAGAGAGAGAGAGAGAGAGAGAGAGAGAGAGAGAGAGAGAGAGAGAGAGAGAGAGAGAGAGAGAGAGAGAGAGAGAGAGAGAGAGAGAGAGAGAGAGAGAGAAGGAGAGAGAAGGAGAGAGACAGAGAGAGACAGAGAGAGAGAGAGAGAGAGAGAGAGAGAGAGAGAGAGAGACAGAGAGAGAGAGAGAGAGAGAGAGAGAGAGAGAGAGAGAGAGAGAGAGAGAGAGAGAGAGAGAGAGAGAGAGAGAGAGAGAGAGAGAGAGAGAGAGAGAGAGAGAGAGTGTGTGTGAAAGGGGAGTGGGGAAAGGGAAGCGAGGTATCCCTCGCTTCCCTTCTCTCCCAACACAAGTTAAGTGAAATACTAGACAAGGTGGAAAGTCTCACTGGGTGTGAAGCATCCAGTGTCGCTACAGCTGTTAACACGGTGAAGGTGGCGGAGTGTATAGGGGTGTAGGTGTTAGTGGTGGTGTTGGTGTAAGTGGTGGAGATGGTGGCGGCGTCAGCAGTGTGGGTGGAAGTGTAAGCTGTGTAGATGGTAGCGGTGTGGGTAGAAGAGTAGTGGCGGAGTAGATGGCAGCGGTCTGAATGGCAGTGTAGGTGGCACTAGAGTGGGTCGCGGTGAAGGTGTAGGTAGTGACGAAGGTGGCGGTGTAGGTGGCATGAAAGAGGCGGTGTAGGCAACATACCACTATGGTTATACAACGTAATTAATTCCAACAGCAATCTAAGGTGCGATTTTAAAAGCTGGCAAGGTATACCAAACAATGATCAGGCCAGGCGAGTTGCAACCGTCCGGAAGCCACTTACGTTAATTTTATCGTAGCCTAATGTGAAACGAAAATAAAAATACGAATTTTTCAAATATATACCATTTTTTTTTTTCAAATTTTATCGTAGCCTAATGTGTAACGAAAATAAAAATACGAATTTTTCAAATATATATTATTATATATTATAGTTTTATGCAGTTGGGCCTAGGTTAGGTAAAGCCGTTGACAATTATTTCTATTAAGAGTCACAGTGAACCTACCTGTCCTCAGGCTCGTCCAGGCCAAACCCAATGACGCATTCACCCATTTTAATGTACTGTGGGATTCAACATTAGTATTGCCTCAAATATAAGATAATATTATTATATACTAAAATGTGTTGAATAGTTAGGCCTAACGTTTGTTAGGTTAGGTAGTTAGGCTGTCAGATTTTTTTTTTTTTGTTTGCAGTACTTTGATGAAGCAATTCTAGAGATGCGATTCAAGCGGGGACGTGAACGCAGTACGTGCAAAATCAGTTGTGAGTAAAATACTTTTAATTCATAAACCAAGAAGACGACTGCTAGATTGAAGGGTTTTTCGAAAAAAAAAATTGATGACAGGTTGGCAAAGAATAAAAAAAAAAGCGAGACACCTTTGTGAATCTGAATTATGTTCAAAGTAAAGAAAAACAGTGGGACATAGCGTGTAGGCGAGACACGCGACGCCGGGTTTAAGAGTGTGAGAACCAAACAATCTAAGCACACAATGAGTGATAAGATCCACATATGAAGCCTCTTAAGGGCTTATAAATATTTGTTTCAGAATAAAGATTATCGTGCCTTTGAGGATTATGCAAGTGGTTTTGCAAGAATAAAATAAATTCGTCTCGTTTGATCGGGTTTCAAGTCCTTTACGTCTCAGTCTTGGTATTATTGTCTACCGATGTTCCTCAAATTTATCAACACCAAATATTGTACAATAGGATGCATCAAAGAACTGTGGTGTCAGGAAGGCTTCCTCTTACTACACACACCAATGGTCCAAGGGGTTGGGCATCGCTCCCTCATTCCCCAGCTCCTTTTCCTCACATTTCTACAAAGTGATATATAGTCATATTGCCTCAGCGCTTGCCTTTTCATTTGCTTATTGGAAGAATTACTTTTGTATTTATTAGATTGTCAAAGTTGGCTTGCAACGTCTGACGCTCCAACGGTATTGTGACTTGGGTTTGCGTTGTGATCGAGTACTGACAGTGTACAGCACAACGTTGATGTCTTTGTAGGTGGTGGCGTGGGGTGGATGGTGCCCATGTAAGTGGGGTGGATGGTGCCCATGTAAGTGGGGTGGATGGTGCCCATGTAAGTGGGGTGGATGGTGCCCATGTAAGTGGGTGATGTAGGTGGTGGTGTGGGGTGTCAGTGTTTCTTGCGGCGATGTGAGCCGTGATAGAAAAGGTGTCTAGACCATGATTTTCGGCTCACTGAAGACGACGGTGTAAGGTGGTGGCGTAGATGGCGAATTAGGTATTGGCAGTAGTAACGATATAGATGTAGTTGGCCTAAACATATCTCCATAAATTCTTCTCAAGTAAATAACATGTTTCGTACAAAGAAAACAATAACATTTGAGTCTCCCAGCGCGCCATTATCGACTGACAATATTCCCGCAAAATCCACACTCTCCTCAAAATTCTTGACATCACTTCAGCAAGAAAAGAGAGCGCAGATGGGACCAACGAAAGCAACGATAGTGCCTGAGCTTGTGTTGCAAGTGATGCTACACACGGAAGTGTTGCACGTGGTGGGGCTGAGTGCTACATGTAAGGGTGCTGTACATGGTGGCGGTGCAGGGATGTTTACACATGGTGGTGCTGAGGGCGCTACACGTGGTGGTGCTGAGGGCGCTACACGTGGTGGTGCTGAGGGTGCTACACGTGGTGGTGCTAAGGGTGTTACACCTAGCGGTGTTGTGGATGCTACACGTGGTGGTGCTGAGTCCGCTACTGGTGGTGGGGAGGGCACAACACATGGGGTGGTGCTGAGGGCACTACACATAGTGGTGGTGCTGAGGGCGCTACACGTGGTGTTGCTGAGCCCGCTACAGGTGGTAGTGAGGGCACTACACATGGTGGTGTTGAGAGCACTACACATGGTGGTGTTGAGGGCACTACACATGGTGGTGGTGCTAAAGGCACTATACGTGATGGTGGTGCTAAGAGCACTACACATAAGTGGTGGTGCTGAGGGCGATAAGCGTACTAATCGGGACGATACAGATTTTCGCAGTAAGTTAAAACCTAAGCTACCCCCAGGAAGCGTCAATAATATTGCCCCTGCTTTAATTTTCTTAAGCCACTGCACTTTTCACACATGGATTTAATTGTATACAAAAATACAGTGCCTTCAGGAGGCGAACAGGTTGGTTACATGGGACAATATTTACAGTGCTACCCGCTTACAGTTTTAATTACCACCACTAACAGTGTGAACACTCTCCCAGTTTACTGACACCATTATTACCCTCCTACAGTTATATTGATCTAAATATTTTTATTTAATTAACAATTTTCCAACTCATTACTTTAATGTATTCATTGGACAATAAGCAAGTTTAGATGGTTTACACTAGTATAATAGTTTGAACCAGTATGATAGTGGTTTATGCTCGTTTCATGTAGGTTTACACCAGTCACAATGGTTTACGTCATAATGGTTTGCACGTCATATGGGTTTACACGTCATACTGATTCACATCTCATAATAGTTAATACGTCATAATGGTTTAGACCAGTTTCAAAATGGTTTACATCAGCATCATAATAGTTTATTCCATATAATACTGGTTTACACCAGTATCGATTTGGTTTACACCAGTATCATATTGGTTTACACCAGTATCAATGATTTACATCAGTGCAATTTATTTTCACCAATCATAATAGTTTACATCAGTATCATGATGGCTTACACCATTATCATTGTTTACACCAGTAGCAATGGTTTACACCAGTGTCATATTGATTTACTCCTGTATCATAATATTTGCAGCAGTATCATACTGTTTTACGCCAGTATCATAATGATTTACACCGGTATCATAATGGTTTAAACTAGTATCATAAAAGTTTACCCAGTGTCATAAATTGTTTACATGAGCATCATACTGCTCCTTGACTCTTCATGTTTTAATAACCTGACGACAGAGGCGACCTTTATCCAACAACAGTATCCCAGAAGCGGTCTCCTGCAGGAAATCTGCAACTGATCTACAAGCTATATCCTGGAAGAATCTCGTGCAAGCACTCCTCTGCAAGCGATCTCTTGCAAGCAATCTCCTGCAACCGACCTCCTACATGCGATCTTGTGCAAGCAATATCCTGCAAGCGGTATCTTGTCAGCTTACATGAAACTCAACACGACACAAGGCAGTTCGCTCCCGTTGTTATCACGGAAGCAATAATTGGTTGCAACTCACTATTGTGATAGAAATTATCGCGGAATGCAGTGTGAACTCGTAAAATTTGTCTTCAGTGGAACGAGTTGCACAATGCAGCCGGAGCGAGCTCTTCCCGGGAACACGGCTGCACAATGCACTTGCCACGTATTGATTGGCCGCGAAACAAAAGCTCAATTCCTTTCTGAACCTGTTGCTCTTGATAAAAAAAAAAGATAAAAAAAAAGACATGAATGCAGGTGGCAGGCGGCACAATGGCTCACGAACTTCACGCTGTTGATGCTTGTGTTGCAGATGTAGGTACGTGCGTTACAGATGGTACGTGTGTTGTAGATGTTGGTACGTGTGTTGCAGATGTTGGTACGTGTGTTGCAGATGTTGGTACGTGTAATGCAGGTGTTGGTGTTTGTGTTTCAGCTGTCGGTGCTTGTGTTGCAATGTTGATACATGTGTTGCGGCATGTTGTAGCTGTTGGTACGCACGTGTTGCAGTTGTTGATGCTTGTGTTGTCGATGTTGGTGCTTGTGTTACAGATGTTGACAGACGTGTGTGCGCGTTACCAAGATACAAGACTTCACTACCTAAACCCATCTCCAGTTGATAAGTGTTCCTCCGAGTGGATGGTAGGCAACTACCATAATGAGATGGAAGCAGCTGCCTCTCAGCGGACAGCTGATCTCAGCAGCTGTCTCTCACTTAACGTGACCAAATAAACATGCGCACTCATTTGTTGCAATGTTTATAGCAGCATAAATAGCTGTTGCGCATGCAACTGACATCTGTTAGAATCAAGGGGAAAATATGCCATCTTTTTCCCTCCCAGAAACTTTAGGTGTTTTTTTTATGTTTAGTATGATAGAACCCACGACGCCTAGAACATTCTAACTGGTACTACACCTGGTACTGGTATAGCACCTGGTACTGGTACTATACTTGCTACTGATACTGCATCTGGTATTAAAAATGTAAGTAAAAAAGAAACAAAATTTAACGAGGAAGAAGGGTGTGGCTGGAAGCCTGACAAAACGTCAGCACAATTGTCTATCATGATTGTGAATAGTGGTGTAGCCTAGGTGTAGTGGTGGTGGTGTAGCCTAGGTGTAGTGGTGGTGGTGTAGCCTAGGTGTAGTGATGGTGGTGTAGCCTAGGTGTAGTGGTGGTGGTGGTGTAGCCTAGGTGTAGTGATGGTGGTGTAGCCTAGGTGTAGTGGTGGTGGTGGTGTAGCCTAGGTGTAGTGGTGGTGGTGTAGCCTATGTGTAGTGGTGGGGGTGTATTAATTTCTCTGGTGGTGGAGGTGAATACTGGCCATAGCATAGACCAATTTGAGAGTAGCCCGGGTAGATAGTAGATTTCGTGATGGAGATGGGCGGCCAGGGTGGAGGGCGGCCAGGGCGGAGGGCGGCCAGGGTGGAGGGCGGCCAGGGCGGAGGGCGGCCAGGGTGGAGGGCGGCCAGGGCGGAGGGCGGCCAGGGTGGAGGGCGGCCAGGGTGGAGGGCGGCCAGGGTGGAGGGCGGCCAGGGCGGAGGGCCGCCAGGGCGGAGGGCGGCCAGGGTGGAGGGCGGCCAGGGCGGAGGGCGGCCAGTGTGGAGGGCGGCCAGGGTGGAGGGCGGCCAGTGTGGAGGGCGGCCAGGGTGGAGGGCGGCCAGGGTGGAGGGCGGCCAGGGTGGAGGGCGGCCAGGGTGGAGGGCGGCCAGGGTGGAGGGCGGCCAGGGTGGAGGGCGGCCAGGGTGGAGGGCGGCCAGGGCGGAGGGCCGCCAGGGAGGAGGGCGGCCAGGGTGGAGGGCGGCCAGGGCGGAGGGCGGCCAGTGTGGAGGGCGGCCAGGGTGGAGGGCGGCCAGTGTGGAGGGCGGCCAGGGTGGAGGGCGGCCAGGGTGGAGGGCGGCCAGGGTGGAGGGCGGCCAGGGTGGAAGGCGGCCAGGGTGGAGGGCGGCCAGGGTGGAGGGCGGCCAGGGTGGAGGGCGGCCAGGGTGGAGGGCGGCCAGGGTGGAGGGCGGCCAGGGTGGAGGGCGGCCAGGGAGGGGATGGCCAGGGCAAGAGGGGACCACCACCGGGGCCCAACAAGTGCAGCTTTAATAGACTAAAAGCTGCACGAGTCTGCTGCAGCTGCCGACGCCGCAGTCCTCTTTTCATTAGCGCTAATTACTGTTAGATTAATTCATCCAAGGGGCGGCCACCCCTCACTTCAGCCGCCACTCCTGCCCCCAGCCGCCACCGCCGCCGCCAGGAGTGTGGTGGCCCGCAGCAGTTGACGGCACTAGCACCTCTGACCACTGCTGAGGGGGAAGTCGGCGGCAGCAGGGCGCCAGGGATGGCAGCGGGGAGGACGCCAGTCTCCTGCCACTGGCGCCGCAGCCGCCACCACCCTGCCGCAGCCCCCACCAGCCTGCCGCAGCCGCCACCACCCTGCCGCAGCCGCCACCAGCCTGCCGCAGCCGCCACCAGCCTGTCGCAGCCGCCACCAGCCTGCCGCAGCCGCCTCCAGTCTGCCGCAGCCGCCACCAGCCTGCCGCAGCTGCCGCAGCCGCCACCACCCTGCCGCAGCCGCCACCAGCCTGCCGCAGCCGCCACCAGCCTGCCGCAGCCGCCACCACCCTGCCGCAGCCGCCACCACCCTGCCACAGCTGCCATCACCCTGCCGCAGCCGCCACCAGCCTGCCACAGCCGCCACCAGCCTGCCGCAGCCGCCACCACCCTGTCGCAGCCGCCTCCACCCTGTCGCAGCCGCCACAACCCTGCCGCAGCCGCCTCCACTCTGTCGCAGCCGCCACCACCCTGCCGCAGCCGCCTCCAGCCTGTCGCAGCCGCCACCAGCCTGCCGCAGCCGCTTCCAGCCTGTCGCAGCCGCTTCCAGCCTGTCGCAGCCGCCACCACCCTGCCGCAGTCAACCCGGCTACTGACTGCAACCCTTCCGTTGTCGCCATCAACCATTGCCACCGCCGTCAACCCTGCCGCCGCCGCCGCCGCCAGTAACCTGACCATCGCCCCTGCCACCCGCCGCCGCCGCCTACAGGAACCTGGAACCCTGCGCTGTACTTCAACATGTCGCGCGTCAACGTTTAATAATGTTACTTAATACTTTCAGACGCAGGTGACTTTATAAGTATTTAGCGCCGGCTGATGAGGTGTTGAGGAGGGGGGGGGGGGAGGGAGGGTGTGAAGGCTTACCTTGAGAGGCCGTAGCCATGGTGGCAGAGGAGGGCGGAATGTTGGCGCGACAATTGTAAAGGTACACAGCAGGTATAAGTTATGTAGTTAAGGGAATGCCAGGCGGGGCTCCATACTGCCATCACCGGGTGCAGGGCGACACTGGCCTCCAGACCTGCGCGCCGGGGGTCGCCACGCTCAGCCAATGGCGCGCCTCGCCCCGCCCCCCAGGCCCAGGCCACGCCCACCGCCGCCACCCCCGGCCACCCTCCACCAGGGCCCCACCCCCGGAGCCTGACCCCCGCCGCCCAGCCTCGCCGCCCCTCCCGACCCCCGCCGCCCCTCCCGACCCCCGCCGCCCAGCCTCGCCGCCCCTCCCGACCCCCGCCGCCCCTCCCGACCCCCGCCGCCCAGCCTCGCCGCCCCTCCCGACCCCCGCCGCCCAGCCTCGCGCCCCTCCTGAGCCCCGCCGCCTCTCCCGACCCCCCGCCGCCCAGCCTCGCCGCCCCTCCTGACCCCCGCCGCCCAGCCTCGCCGCCCCTCCTGACCCCGCCGCCCAGCCTCGCCGCCCCTCCTGACCCCCGCCGCCCAGCCTCGCCGCCCTTCCTGACCCCCGCCGCCCAGCCTCGCCGCCCCTCCTGACCCCCGCCGCCCCTCCCGACCCCCGCCGCCCAGCCTCGCCGCCCCTCCCGACCCCCGCCGCCCAGCCTCGCCGCCCCTCCTGACCCCCGCCGCCCAGCCTCGCCGCCCCTCCTGACCCCCGCCGCCCAGCCTCGCCGCCCCTCCTGACTCCCGCCGCCCAGCCTCGCCGCCCCTCCCAACCCCCGCCGCCCTCCCCCCGACCCCCGCCGCCCCTCCCGACCCCCGCCGCCCAGCCTCGCCGCCCCTCCTGACCCCCGCCGCCCAGCCTCGCCGCCCCTCCTGACCCCCACCGCCCAGCCTCGCCGCCCCTCCTGACCCCCGCCGCCCAGCCTCGCCGCCCCTCCCGACCCCCGCCGCCCAGCCTCGCCGCCCCTCCCGACCCCCGCCGCCCAGCCTCGCCGCCCCTCCCGACCCCCGCCGCCCAGCCTCGCCGCCCCACCACAACACCAATCCTGACCCCCTCCTCCCCTCCTTATCACCCCCCCCCCCTCCTACATCAACTCGCCCAACACCACAACAAAAAATCTCGCCCTGGCATATTCTTTTTTTGTCTTGGAAAATATAAACCTCGCCTCTTGGGTTTTTGTATTAGCATATATTAAGATAGGGTTAAGCATGTGTGTGGCGCGGGCCGGGCGGCGGGCGCCGGGCCGGCCCAAGATGTCCACCGGGCCGCCCGCCCGCCATCTCCAGCCGCCTCGCTCCTCTCACACCACCGCTCCCCACCCTAGCCCAAGACTCTCACATCTCCTGTGCTCAACTTATTACATTTATCATACCTGGTGCACTGGTAGCCTGGAGGGGGGGGGGGGGGGTGAGAGGGGGCACGGGGGGGGTGAGGGGCAGGGGGGGGGGCGGCTCACTGGTCCATCAGATTACATTTCTGTTACATATATTTGTCTCCTTGTGTGTGTGTGATGTGGCTGGGGTCACTGAGTGTGGCTGGGGTCACTAAGTGTATGGCTGGGGTCACTAAGTGTATGGCTGGGGTCACTAAGTGTATGGCTGGGGTCACTAAGTGTGGCTGGGGTCACTAAGTGTAGCTGGGGTCACCAAGTGTGACTGGGGGTCACTAAGTGTGGCTGGGGTCACTAAGTGTGGCTGGGGTCACTAAGTGTAGCTGGGGTCACTAAGTGTGGCTGGGGTCACTAAGTGTGGCTGGGGTCACTAAGTGTGGCTGGGGTCACTAAGTGTGGCTGGGGTCACTAAGTGTGGCTGGGGTCACTAAGTGTGGCTGGGGTCACTAAGTGTGGCTGGGGTCACTAAGTGTGGCTGGGGTCACTAAGTGTGGCTGGGGTCACTAAGTGTGGCTGGGGTCACTAAGTGTGGCTGGGGTCACTAAGTGTGGCTGGGGTCACTAAGTGTAGCTGGGGTCACTAAGTGTAGCTGGGGTCACTAAGTGTGGCTGGGGTCACTAAGTGTGGCTGGGGTCACTAAGTGTGGCTGGGGTCACTAAGTGTGGCTGGGGTCACTAAGTGTGGCTGGGGTCACTAAGTGTAGCTGGGGTCACTAAGTGTAGCTGGGGTCACTAAGTGTGGCTGGGGTCACTAAGTGTGGCTGGGGTCACTAAGTGTGGCTGGGGTCACTAAGTGTGGCTGGGGTCACTAAGTGTAGCTGGGGTCACTAAGTGTAGCTGGGGTCACTAAGTGTGGCTGGGGTCACTAAATGTAGCTGGGGTCACTAAGTGTAGCTGGGGTCACTAAATGTAGCTGGGGTCACTAAGTGTGGCTGGGGTCACTAAGTGTGGCTGGGGTCACTAAGTGTGACTGGGGGTCACTAAGTGTGGCTGGGGTCACTGAGTGTAGCTGGGGTCACTAAGTGTAGCTGGGGTCACTAAATGTAGCTGGGGTCACTAAGTGTGGCTGGGATCACTAAGTGTGGCTGGGGTCACTAAATGTAGCTGGGGTCACTAAGTGTGGCTGGGGTCACTAAATGTAGCTGGGGTCACTAAGTGTGGCTGGGGTCACTAAGTGTGGCTGGGGTCACTAAGTGTGGCTGGGGTCACTAAGTGTGGCTGGGGTCACTAAGTGTGGCTGAGGTCACTAAGTGTGGCTGGGGTCACTAAGTGTGGCTGGGGTCACTAAGTGTGGCTGGGGTCACTAAGTGTGGCTGGGGTCACTAAGTGTGGCTGGGGTCACTAAGTGTGGCTGGGGTCACTAAGTGTGGCTGGGGTCCTTCCTCTATGAAACGATGTACAAGGTTAAGTTCATACCACGAGGTGAAGGGCAGATAGAGGGGGGGGCGGGATTGGGGAGGGGGGGGGGGGGAAGATGGTGGGGGTTCAGGGGTTGGGAGGGGGCATGTTGGAGGGAAATGGTGAATCGGGGAGAAGGTGGAGGGTGTCTTGGGCAAGAAAATATTGGGAAGGGGGGTGGGAGCTGGTGTTGGGTCAAGATGGAGGAGATGGGGGTGATAGGATGATGGAGGTGGGGAGATGGTGAGGGGGAGAGGGGGGGGTTGAATGATGAATGGGGGTATTTACATTTGTATAGCGACGGCGTGGAGCGGCTGTGGGGGTGGGGGGGGGGCGACGGTGTGGAGCGGCTGGGAAGGGGGAGGAAAATAGGGGGAACGCACATACCACCACGGGCCTGTATACCTCGTGGCTCCCGTCCATACACAGTTTCATACATAGCTTCCCTATTGTCCATACACGCAGCCTCATACACAACCTCCCTCCCGTCCAAATACACAGCTTCCCTGTTCTCCATACACTGGTGGAGGGTTGCATGACATAAATAGTATTACAAGATGCAGGCAGGAGTAAAAAGAAAGGTACCCCGTTGAATAAGGGAGTATCTAAGCAAGAGAAGGCAGCGAATCACTGTGAGGGGTGAGGTCTCGGAGTGGCGAGGCGTCACCAGTGGAGTCCCGCAGGGTTCACTCCTTCGACCTATACTGTTTCTGATATATAAATGATCTCCCAGAGGGAATAAATCGTTCCTCTCAATGTTTGCTGATGATGCAACATTTATGAAAAGGATTAAGACCGGAGAAGATAGCAAGATGCTACAAGATGACTTAGACAAACTGAAGGAATTGTCCAACAAATGGCTACTAAAGTTCAACACAATTAAATGTAAGGTAATGAAACAAGGTGGAGGGAACAGGAGGCCAGACTCAGGATACCGAAAAAGAGACGAAATCCTCCACAAAACGGACAGAGAGAAAGATCTGGAGTTGATATCACGCGGAATCTGTCTCCTGAAGCCCACATCAAAAGCAGACGATGAGTCACATTAACGTGGCTGGAGATATGATGACCAAACTAGACATCAGAAGATGGAGAAACGACAACATTTCGGTCCTTCCTGGACCATTATCAAGTCGTGCGTGTGCCCACATCAGAAGAATAACATCAGCGGCGTATGCAAGGCTGGCAAACATCAGAACTGCCTTTAAAAACTTGTGTTAGAAATCATTCAGAACCTTGTATACCACGTATGTAAGACCAATCCTGGAGTATGCGGCTCCAGCATGGAGCCCACACCTTGTCAAGCACAGGACGAACCTGGAAGAGGTTCAAAGGTATACCACTAAACTAGTCCCAAATCTAAGAGGTATGAGTTATGAGGAAAGGCTGCGTGAATTACACCTCACCTCGCCAGAAGATAGTATAGATCGGGGAAACATAATCACTGCATACAAAATTCTTAGAGGAATTGACAGGGTAGACAAGGATGAATTATTTAACATGGTAGTACACGCACAAGGGGACACAAGTGGAAGCTAAGTACACAATGAGCTACAGGGACATTAGAAAGAATTTTTCAGTGTCAGAGTAGTTAGTAAATGGAATGCATTAGGCAGTGATGTGGTGGAAATTGACTCCATACAGTTTCATATATAGATATGATAGAGCCCAGTAGGCTCAGAAACCTGTATTGACAGTTGAAAGGTGGGAGCAAAGAACCGAAGCTCAAGCCCTGCAAGCACAACTAGTTGAGTACAACTAGGTGAGTACAACTAAGTGAATACAAGGAAAGGTTCCATAACTGGTGTAATACACAGTACACACACACATGACATAACTGGCGTAATACACAGTACACACACACATGACATAACTGGCGTAATAAACAGTACACACACACATGACATAACTGGCGTAATACACAGTACACACTCACATGACATAACTGGTGTAATACACAGTACACACACACATGACATACCTGGCGTAATACACAGTACACACACACATGACATAACTGGTGTAATACACAGTACACACACACATGACATAACTGGCGTAATACGCAGTACACACACACATGCCATAACTGGCGTAATACGCACACATGACATAGCTGAAGCTGTAGAGTGTCGTTGTGTTACTGTGTGCTGACTACTCTGACCTCGTGAACAATCAGGACACACGACGACTGCAACTGACCACGCATCATTAAGGCTCAGATCACCCATCATGAGGTCAGAGAGACTTGCAAGAGCTCACTAGTGACAAGGAATGGTATATGGCAGCGCAAAACTGCGCCTGTTGCATGTGCGAGATCGCATAGGTGCATGGCGAGCACCCGCAGTCACTGCAGGAGCGTAGACAAGGAATTATTCACAGTGCTATTTGAAGCATATATCAGACCAGTGTTAGAGTATGCTGCACCAGTGTGGAACCCTGATCAGTGGTAGAGTATGCTGCACCAGTGTGGAACCCTGATCAGTGGTAGAGTATGCTGCACCAGTGTGGAACCCTCACCAGTGGTAGAGTATGCTGCACCAGTGTGGAACCCTGATCAGTGGTAGAGTATGCTGCACCAGTGTGGAACCCTCACCAGTGGTAGAGTATGCTGCACCAGTGTGGAACCCTGACCAGTGGTAGAGTATGCTGCACCAGTGTGGAACCCTGACCAGTGGTAGAGTATGCTGCACCAGTGTGGAACCCTGACCAGTGGTAGAGTATGCTGCACCAGTGTGGAACCCTGACCAGTGGTAGAGTATGCTGCACCAGTGTGGAACCCTGACCAGTGGTAGAGTATGCTGCACCAGTGTGGAACCCTGACCAGTGGTAGAGTATGCTGCACCAGTGTGGAACCCTGACCAGTGGTAGAGTATGCTGCACCAGTGTGGAACCCTGACCTCAAAAAGAAAACGAAGGTCTGGAGACTTCAGACGTTTCCTAAAACTCGAATCTTAGAATTAAAGAGTGCGGCTCTTATGTCGCTTGAAGAACAGAGATAAGTGGGAACATGGCCGAGACATACAAAATACTGTACTATCTATTATCCATAAAATAGAGGCAGTATGTTAGGGTTGAGCACTAAGGTGACGTGAGTGACATACACCCGTCCACACACATGGTCACATACACCCGTCCACACACATGGTCACATACACACGTCCACACACATGGTCACATACACACGTCCACACACATGGTCACATACACCCGTCCACACACATGGTCACATACACCCGTCCACACACATGGTCACATACACCCGTCCACACACATGGTCACATACACCCGTTCACACACATGGTCACATTCACCCGTCCACACACATGGTCACATACACCCGTCCACACACATGGTCACATACGCCCGTCCACACACATGGTCACATACGCCCGTCCACACACATGGTCACATACACCCGTCCACACACATGGTCACATACACCCGTCCACACACATGGTCACATACACCCGTCCACACACATGGTCACATACACCCGTCCACACACATGGTCACATACGCCCGTCCACACACATGGTCACATACACCCGTCCACACACATGGTCACATACGCCCGTCCACACACATGGTCACATACACCCGTCCACACAAATTAGGCAGGAAAGAGAAGGGTGGGCAGACTGTATTTTCATGGACTGTCAGAAAGCCTTTGACACAGTACCTCACTGTTACAGAAGTTGGAGCAACAGGCAGGAGTAAAAGGTAAGGTGCTCCAGTGGATAAGGGAGTATCTAAGCAACAGGAAACAGCAAGTAACAACTTTACGGGCTCACCATAGCCTGTGCTACATGGACATTTCGTTCTGAGAAACTATATCTAAAACAATAACAACAAGCGAGTAACTGTGAGGGGGGGAGACATCAGAGTGGCGAGATGTCACCAGCGGAGTCCCACAGGGCTCTGTACTTGGACCCATCCTGTTTCTAAAATATGTAAACGACCTTCCAGAGGGTATAGGTTCATTCCTCTCAATGTTTGCCGATGATGCAAAAATTATGAGAAGAATCAAGACAGATAAAGATAGACAGAGACTACAGGACGACCTGGACAAACTGGTGGAATGGTCTAGAAAATGGCTACTAAAGTTCAACTCATGAAAGTGTAAAGTAATGAAATTAGGCGAAGGGAGCAGGAGGCTGAAAACAATGTACCATCTATGAGGTGATATCCTGCAAGAGTCAAATGGAGAGAAAGATCTGGGGGTTGATATCACACCGAACCTGTCCCCAGAGGCCCACATCAAAAGGATATCATCAGCGGCATATATTAGATTGGCCAACATAAGAACAGCCTTTAGAAACTTGCGTAAGGAATCATTCAGGACCTTGTATACCACTTATGTCAGAAAAATCCTGGAGTATGCAGCTCCAGCCTGGAGTCCATACCTTGTTAAACACAAGACAAAGTTAGAGAAGATTCAAAGGTATGCCACCAGACTAGTCCCGGAACTGAGAGGTATGAGCTACGAGGAAAGGCTAAGGGTACTGAACCTCACATCTCTGGAAAACAGAAGAGTAAGGGGAGACATGATAAACAAATTCTCAGGGAAATTGACAGGGTGGACAAAGATTAACACTTTAGCACGGGTGGAACACGAACAAGGGAACACAGGTGGAAATTTAGTTCCCAAATGAGCCACAGAGACATTAGGAAGAATTTTTTTAAGTGTCAGAGTAGTTAACAAATGGAATGCATTAAGTAGTGATGTGGTGGAGGCTGACTCCATGCACAGTTTCAATTGTAGATATGATAGAGCCCAGTAGGCTCAGGAATCTGTACACCAGATGATTGACGGTTGAGAGGCGGGACCAAAGAACCGAAGCTCAATCCCTGCAAGCATAATTAGATGACTACACCCATCCACACACAGCAACAGCTGTGGTAACTGTGGTCACACAGTAACAGCTGTAAAAAAAGCAATGGTAACTTTTGTTTTTTCAGGGAAATTCCTGCGCGGGCCCTAAGCCTCTGGTTGGCCCACTAAGTGTTGACACTATGGTGACTGATTGATCACACAGCAACATTAAACACACAGTAACTAATCTTGTTTCTATACTTTGAACATCCAAGATACACCGACTTCTTAGTTTTCTGAATTTGCGCCATCATTGTTCCAGAAAGACTAATAACAGTATGTATATACAAACCTGGTAACGCTGTACGAAACCTCATCAACCATGTCCCTACACCCACGTATAATCTTCCAACCCGTTCTCGCAAATTTAATAAGTCAATATTGACTTATTAGTTGCGTGCATAGGTGACATACTAAACATAATAGTTTCCCTTGAAAAGCTTCATAGAAAACACCGACCTTACCTAACCTACTTAGTATGTTAAAATAAGCATCTTATAGCTTCGTAATTACAATTGTTACTTAACCTATTATAGGTATAGGTTAGGTAATAATTGTAATTACGAAGCAATAAGATGCTTATCTTAACATACTAAGTAGGTTAGGTAAGGTCGGTGTTTTCTATGAAGCTTTTCAAGGGAAACTATTATGTTAAGTATGTCACCTATGCCATATTTAATAAGTCAATATTGACTTATTAAATTTGCGAGAACGGGTTGAATCTTCCTAAACGACCCAATACTATACTGACTCTACGTGTATCAAATGACTACAACTTGAAACCCTCTAGACGTTGAATCCCTATTTACGAACGTTCCTTTGGATACTACCATCAACTTAACATTAACATGAACAACCCAGCGGGTTTTCTTCTTATTGGGGAGTATTGTACATGCTTCTATGACGGTATGTCCACTCACAGGATGAGTGCCGCTGCCCAATAAACTCGCCCCTCGGGGCAAAATTTAAATTTTAACAATGACATCAACATTAGACAGAATTTGGCGTGAAAATACTGCTCCAAAGCTAGACATTTCAGAGTCTGCCCTCCATAATCTCTTGGAGATCTACACCAAGTTGGCCCCATTCCCAACCTCTTTGGGGGTGAAGGGGGGGGGGTTAGATTTGTACACGCAGATGGACCGAGTAGTCATGGGTTCTCCACTAGCAGTTAACTTTACTTTACTTACTTTTCCCATTACTTAACTTTACCCATAAACTAAAACCTATCTTACCCAGTACTTAACTTTATCCATAAACTAAAACCTATCTTACCCAGTACTTAACTTTACCCATGAACTAGGCTTCGATGGTACACTTCCTTTCCTTGACGTGTACGTGAAAACCACAGACAACATGTGAAAAATTCCTTTCACATTTATTTGTGCAACTGATTTAATACATTGTTATCAATTATTTAGAGAACTGTACGCATAGGAAGAAATGCGTAAGGACACGAGGCTTCCATACCCAAGTGAACGGATTCCTCTAAACATATCAAGAACAAATACCATTCATTTACAATTTATATATATTCAAATTCCTTAAACTCTGACATTATTCCTGTGTTTAGCACCAATACATTATTATTCATTGCTTGAAATATAATCAGCCTAGTTAATTCACGAGTGAATGCACCCGCAAGATGCCTAAAGATGCTTATTATTATTAGTTTTTTTCTGTAGCGTCCGCATGAGACGTCTCAGGTACCCAACTTTGCTAATAATAACGTGAACGTTGGCTTGATAACATCTGTGAATATAATTGAATTAATAACACGAATTCTTCATTTAGTATTTAGACAAATTGTTTAAATGTGATGTCGTGGCATCACTGGAGGTGAGGAACGCTTGCCGTTGTGTCGGCCACATCACTGTGTTGATAGACCCGGCGTGGGTCACGCTGTGTTGATAGACCTACCTTGTGTCACGCTGTGTTGATAGACCTACCTTGTGTCACGCTGTGTTGATAGACCTACCTTGTGTCACGCTGTGTTGATAGACCTACCTTGGGTCACGCTGTGTTGATAGACCTACCTTGTGTCACGCTGTGATGATAGACCTACCTTGTGTCACGCTGTGATGATAGACCTACCTTGTGTCACGCTGTGATGATAGACCTACCTTGTGTCACGCTGTGATGATAGACCTACCTTGTGTCACGCTGGGATGATAGACCTATCTTGTGTCACGCTGTGATGATAGACCTACCTTGTGTCACGCTGGGATGATAGACCTATCTTGTGTCACGCTGTGTTGATAGACCTACCTTGTGTCACGCTGTGGTGATAGACCAACCTTGTGTCACGCTGTGGTGATAGACCTACCTTGTGTCACGCTGTGATGATAGACCTACCTTGTGTCACGCTGTGATGATAGACCTACCTTGTGTCACGCTGTGGTGATAGACCTACCTTGTGTCACGCTGTGGTGATAGACCTACCTTGTGTCACGCTGTGTTGATAGACCTACCTTGGGTCACGCTGTGGTGATAGACGCCTCCACCCTTTGCTACAGTCGACAGTACCTTCCTCTTCGTTAAAAAAGTAAGTGTCAGTCCTGCTGTGAACTGGACTGTGTCTACCAAGTTAGAGACACCCACTCCCAGCACTCCAACAGTTGGCGAGATTAAATCTTTTTACTTTCCGTGCTTGATTGGCCAATTGTCATAAAGACTGGAGTTAGGATTTTATCAGGTGTCCTTGTTAAGATGATGATTCATTAATCACCGGTAGGTATAAAATAAGTAAATTATTATTAACACATTGAGTGTAAATCTGTAGATGCCATCACACAACTATATATATTTTTGTATTATTTTCCACCACAGACGTGGCCATACATTTACAATGCTAACCAGCATATACATATTTTCTTCTGTTATCTATCTTGTACCTTGTTCCTTGACGGTACCATGGACAGGGTTAGTGATCTGTTAAACATATACTTCAGTGATTTATTAAACAATATTGTGCAATATTATGCAAGTATATTGTGCGACACTTACACAAAGAGCAAGCAGCCTATGAGAGCTGCCATGTTACTTATGTTGTATTAATCCGTGAGATATTGCAGGCGGCGTGCATGGCAGTCCAAACTGTAAAATAAGCTGAAGGTTAACTTCCGAGTGAAGGTCTCAAGTTACCAGGAACAGACGACGGGACAAGACGCCATTGCAGGTAAGTCTTCCCAGTAATTAACCATCAATTTATTGTCAGTTAACCCGTAATAAGACGGTGTAAGACGAAGGACCAACAGATGGTCCTTCGAAATCGTTAGTAATGCTTTATATAAGTGTACAGAACCATAGTGAAGGAAATGGTACAAATTCTACACACTCACTCACTCACACACACTCTCTCTCTCTCCCACTCACTACGGAAGCTTAGACTAAACCTATCAATATTGCAATGTGTATGAATGCCCAGATATAATACTAGTGTGATACTAAAACATACGCAGAGCTCCTACACATTGTTCTGACTGGCGTATGTCATGATTCTAGGTAGCCTAGCCTAGGCTACCTCCTGTATGACAATTTTTCCCGTTCGACAGTCATCGATTGGTTTATTCATTCGTGCCGGTATATTTTTGATGCAGTTAACTAGGATAAGTGATAATAGTTGTGATGTTAGAGGGGGCTTATATGGCGAGGTCTATGGGAGGCAAGGACACTTTTCCGCCAAGACGGCGGTGACGCTAGAGCTTCTAGAAGCTGGAAGCTGGGAATTCCAAGTTGTCATTTTTTTTATTAATACATGGGGTACATCTGCATTTGTGCAGCTACCCTAGACTATATGAAAGGGAGTACAGTGTGTCAAAAAGCTAGTTACGTGATGCTAAAAAATCCCCATCACACAGGATGGTTAGTCATACAGAGGCATGTGATAAGTAGTCTGCACTGACAGACTTTGGGTTCGTTATAAAGATATCAACACAAGAGTGAATAAGGTAGCATTGATGCTAAAAGTCCCCATCTCGCAGGATGGTTAGTCATACAGGGCCATATGTTTAGTAGCCGGCACTGGCAAATTTTGGGTACACTGTGAGGATATCTTCAAGAATACGAGAGTGAATAAAGTAATTGCAAAGCTCCAGGTACCTCATGCCAACTGGTCTGAAAGGTCTAATAACTGGGCATTCGGTGATGTAGTGTGGGAGATCATGCCGCAGTTCCTGCTCACAGAGTTTACACCTGGAGTGCTCAGGATTGGGAGACCCGTCACCTGCAGCCACCTGCCACAGGTAACGGTAACCCAACCTGATCCTGGCAATCACTGTGTCGCACAGTCTGGTGGACGTTTTGTGCTGCCCATAGATATAGGTTTCAGATCTGAACAAATCATAGCTTTTTATACTAGTACTTTCAGGTCGTTGGGAGTCAGTAATTTCTTTCCTATCAGACCTGAGTGTTTGGGCCAATATAGTTTTGACAGTAGAGATGGAGATACCTAGATCTAATTCAACTTCATCTTTGTTACACGCTAATTTGGCTGCAATGTCTGTGTCATTATGATGGGTTATATTTGTGTGATGGTATCCATACAAAGGAGATTAGAGACCCCTTTACTCTGTGCAACAATTAGGTCATTTATAATTGGTAGTATGAGGTTCTTGCTGTCGATCTTCCAGAAGTTTTAGATTGCTTGAAGAGCAGACTTTGAATCAAAATATTATTCCTCCTCCAATGTTTTTTAATGTACTGGTAGCTAGTTGTAATGCCGCTAGTTCTGCTTGTGTGGAGTTCAGCCAGTTGTTTAACCTGACACTGACAGTCTTTGTGCAAATATTATTTCTATAAAACCTATGGTTACCAAGATAACGTTACCTTTAGAGACCAATCCGTGCGAAGCAGGACAGAGACGTCTCACAAGGAAAACAGATTGGTGAAGACGGGTCACTTTACGCCTGAGAGTCAGAGGTCACACATCTGTTTACTGTCACTCAGTCATTGCTGGACACATATCAACCTGAAGCTTGTCAGTAGGACCAAACAGAGATAAAATAAGAACTGTACCCAGCGGTGAGTGAGAGCCCAGGAGCTGATCTTGTAAGTGGTTTCGACGGAGCTATGTAGCCGAGGGCCTTGAGGATTGGCAAGCTGCGGCAACCTTCTCACCTGATGTGAGAAGTCTGTGTCATCAGGAAAGACGACCATGTTTCAAGACTATTGGCGTGCCAGGGAAAGACACAGCTAGTGCACAGACGGTGGCACTGGCACTGTTCCCTGTGGAGTTGACGGATGCAGCCACGACTTCTTCACACTGAAGAGGACTCGAGGCAAAGTACAGTTCAGACAAAATTACAGTATGTGAGACCCTAACAGTTTGCCAGGCGTCAAGTGTATCACCAGCTAGCACAGGCATGTTAAACTGATTGTCTCCCGAAGGCCATATGGGCCACATTTGTGTTGTCATGGGGCCACACACCACAACTAATTGAAGTTATTTAATGTGCATACAAATGGTTTAGTGGCTAAACACATTCATGAATGCAAAGTAATAAAGTAGTTTACAAAAAAATTAAATGGCAACAGACTTCTATGCAACAGTAACAAATGCATTGTACAAAAATGACAACAGTTCAATGAACATTAATGACTACTCAATTATTTTTAGTTTTATGTCCTGAGGCTTGAGACACCTTTTTAATGACAATTTTTGCTATGTTTGGCTGAAATGTCTGTGTAGTTCCCACTTGGATCAGAAATGACAAGTGTTGATCAGTCAGCCTTGTTCTCTGAAACAAAATCACAGGTTAAAAAAATGAAACGAAATTTAGGCCAGCTTAATTAACCGTTAACGTCATGGCTATTGTTAGAAGTCTTAGCTCGCTTGCCTCACAGCTGCATTCGTGTTAATTTTCTGCTTTTGAAATATATTGTGTATGTACTTTTACCTGAATAAACATTTTGATTTTTGATTGATATTGAAAGCTGATAGTTTAAATTATAAAACTGCAATTGTGACCATTAAATGACCAAATTACAGCATCCTTTGTGCGGGCCGCAGGTATGCTTGCAAAGGGCTGCAGGTTTGACATGCCTGAGAGAGCTGGTAGATCCAGAAGCAACACGTGCCGACGGATTGGTCTATAGGTACCCTGAAGGTATGGCTGGGCCCTGTAACATTTTTAAGTGAACATTAATGCAAGTTCAGGGAGCAGTGCAGTTATTCTGGCACCAAGAGGGTGGCCCAATTTAGTGAAGGTGTTGTGCAGCAGAAGTTAAGGCCTCCGGGAGGTTATGTAAGAACCGGACCTTCAGAGTGAGGTGGTTGTGGAGAACCAACCAATATTTAGTGTAGCAGAAGTCTGGAACCGAGAGTTAGACCCCCAGGCGATCATGAGTGGATCGGTCCACTAAAGAGGCAGTTGGGGGCCAGTGTTTGAAGCCCAGCCAGCTAGGTAAAGGCTGTAACCTTTATAGCTTCATAAAGGTATTCCAAGGGACCATGTATGAGGTGGAGCCCGAGAGCTAAGTCCTAGGTAAATTGGTAATCTTTAGGCAGGCAGTGGTCTGTAGAGTTCTGCAGGCCTGTAGTGATCCAGAGGACTGTTGTGACGCGAGGACTGAGGTCGGGGTCCCAGTGGCAAGAGTTGCCAGGAGCCACCAGCTGCACACAAGTGCTAAGAGATTGATTTTGGTATAATATGTTTCGCTATTGTGGTGCTGCCATATTTGATTTGGAGTGATAAAAGGAGTTTAATTAGTCATAGTGTGTTGAGACAAGTCTGAAGACACTCCACATGCCTTTGGTTTATAACCAACTATAAACTTCGGTTACAACTTTGGTTTTTGCCCGAAACGCTGTGCGTAATAGTGGCTTTAGGTATTGTATGTATCTATAAATCCAACATTGTTTGTAACTCATCTTCTATGTTTATACTTTTACCTGAATAAACATTTTGAATTTGATTTGATTGATTCTGATCTCATTCAGTTAGCAAGTAGGCTGGACTCTATGTTACCAAGGGATGTCAAATATGGATTTTACCTTATTAATCATTTTCACAGTTGATGTGTGTAGTTTTATAAAAAAAAATGCGGGCAAGATTCGGGAGTAATGAGACATGAATGACAAAGTATATTATGTGTAGGAAAGAGATCCATTTATTTATAGAATACAAATTCACCATTCACGTTTAGTGAGTGAACGGTGAAGTTTGAAACTAGGCTGTTTGGAATTTTAGTATTACTTTGTCTGATAACGATATAATTATTATTTTGATTTGATGTATAGTACATATTCGGTTTGTGTAACGAGGTGGTACTTTAATCGATAAGCTTTTGAAAGATTTACAGAGTTAAGGACTAACAGAGAATTTGTGTACAGACTTTATTAATGAGGCTACTAGAAGCAAAGCCGGAAGAGGCTACAGAAAATTTATATTAAGGTAGACTTCATCGCTCAGTCATATATATATTGATATTTATTTTTGTGACTTTGACGTGTGCTACATGATTATTTTATTAAATGCTGTTAAACTTGTTTAAGGCATCGTTACTCCCTTCGTGGTGCCCTTGGGGAAGAGGCTCGCTCTAACTAGCCAGAGCGAGACTCCGATACTACTGACAATATAATTGTAAGAGGAGGATTTGGTAGGAGACACTGATTACTAGTGAAAGCAGGTCATAGCAGGCAACAGTGTGCGTTACAGGCAGCAGGTCCTCGCACACCCAGACAGGAGCTGCTACCCGAGTAGCAGAAAGAACAGTCGCTTTCCCACAGGAATTTGTCAGTCCTCGAGGATAGTAGTACTCAGCCAGGCCGTTTTATTCTTTTTTAATGTAACCAACCCTTTCACGTCAGCTCAAGGGGGGGTCTTGCTTCCCTTATTCTTTATATCTAGAGGCCCTTGTTCGTTACACACAATATACCTAAAGAATGGGACAGAAGCCTTAAAGTATTAATAAACAACGGATGCACGAATAGGAAGGTAGACATCCATATCGGAAGATTTATAGAAAAGTGGTACAAAAGAGAACAGCAAGCAACCTCTCCCGTAAAGCTCTATTACAAATCCACTTGGAGTTCACGGTATAAAACAGAAGAAGAATAAAAATATAATTTCAAATAGTGAAATTGACATCGTAAAACCAGAAATTGAATTTTTTTATCAAACAAAATCGACTGCTGATTTATTACTCAAGAACAGCCTCAATAAGCAGTACAACCCTCCAACAAGCAGACGTTGTATACTTTTATCGCGTGACTCACACCAGGACGCCTCCCTGGTCACGTGGGTCCCTGCATAGGCAATCCTCACACTCTTGACAACCAATCACAAACAAGACTTTTCATATCACTGGCTGGTCAGCAAGGGAAAATGTGAGTTCCGTATACTCTGGATAATTAATGACATGCACAATTAGTGACAATAATGACCTGAAAGCTGACACTTAACATATCATGCACATATCCTAAATGTGTTGTGTGTCAACATACACATTCACTCCGATTGTTGAACAACGTAATACCACACAGATAATCACTTGTTCACTCTGGGGACGATGTAGTAGGACTCCCCTGCTGAAAAGGGGGAGCACCGCTGGGGACGACGCACCCTTCCTGCACTGACCCGCGCTCGGCCTCCCTGGCTGCCCTGGTAGGTGGTATCCCTTGGTTCCAGGTCCCAACCTTTGATTTTGTTTGCTATATGGATGACGACACGACTTCTCTTACCCAGGCTCATGGGGTGGGCGATCAGGCCCCTGAGTCGGACCGTCCTGGAAGACCGGGTTCTGTAGCCCCCGCTACAGGGCCCGGTTTAGGCCCAGACTGGACTCTTCCTCCCTGCTCCCCTCCCTCCTCTGTGGTTGGGTCGAGCCCCAAGCCTGCTGTGGTGACCGCCTCGTCTCCTTGCACGGCTCCATCTCTTATTGTGACTACTGCGCCTTATGACCCGTCTCTAAAAGTTCTCATCGCTGTCCTCGCCACGGCTGCTCTCGTATGCTCCCTTCCCATACTAGTTCGTACCATGCTTTATTTGGTCCTGCTACTTGGACTAAGTACTTTGACCTCCATCCTTCTGATTCAACTCCTCCTGACGATTTTCCCCTTCATAGTCATCTTGTAGACTCAGTAGATGCCACTGTTACCTTCAACCCCACCCATCTTGGTACCCATGTCGTTGCTGCTGCTCCACAGGATGCAGCCACCCGCTTGGCCGACTTACCCTGCCTTGGCAAGACTCCTGTTCGGGTCTCAAAGAACGCTCGGTTGAATGCCAGTATTGGCACTGTTCTCCTCCCACACCATGTTGCGACTGGTGTTCGGAATCTAAAAGACTGCCACGAGGATATCAAGCATATCCTCGAAGCCCAGGGTCATTCTGTCCTCCAGGTGGATACGTTTACTCGTCCCCCTCGTGGTCGTCACTGTCTGCTCCTTCCTTTGGGTTGTGAAGGTTACCTTTGATAGTAGGACTCTTCCGCCCTCTGTTATTCTTGCTGGTGCCAGATGCTCCGTTCAGGAGTATATCCCTTCTCCTCGGCTCTGCAATAAGTGCTGGAGGTTTGGGTATGGTGCCCTCAAATGCTCTAGTCCTGTCTGTCCCATGTGTGGAGGCGAGGGTGCACTTCTCCCCAGGCCCGCTGCCTCAATTGCGGTGAGGCCCACCCTACCTTCTCCTGCACGTGTATACGTTACAAACTTGAGGCAGCCGTCCTCAACTTGAAGCACCAGGACCGTTTGTCTTTTCCTGAGGCTCAGCGCCAAGTTCATAGTCTCCCCTCTTTCGCTGGCGTCTCCTATACTCACGTGGTGCGCTCTTCCTCTCCTCCTTCCCACCTTCCTCAGTCTCACAACCGTTTCCAAGCCTTAGACCCAGACACGCCCACCACCACCTTCCCTGTTTCCCTCCGTTCTGTCCCTGAGGGTCCCCCTCTTGGTTCTGTCTCGGGCTCTCCTTCTTTCTACCCAGTCTGTCATGTCTCCTGTGTCTTCTTTCTCCTCTCCCTCTGGTCCTCCTTCCCGTCCTTCTCCTCAGTCTCTTGACTCTCCACGCCACCTGACAGTGCGGGCCGATGTCCATCGCTCTCCTGGTGGTCGTGTTGTTCGCTCTCGCTCTTCTTCTCCTATCGAGACACTGGAGTCTGTTGCCCAGTACATTGCTGCTGGGACGCCTGTCTCTTTGAGTCAGAAGCGGAAACCTGGCTCCTCTCCTTCCTCCTCCCCGGTAGGTAAGAAGGCTTCGCTTTCTTCTTTGCCCCCTATCTCTGATTCTATCGTTCCTTCCCCTCCCGCTGAGGTGGTGGAGCCCCCTATTCCTACTGTGGGGGGTTTCTTTAGCCCCCGGTTCCATCTCGGTTCCTGCCCTTGCTGAGGTGTGTGCCCCTCTTTCTGCCGCTCCTCTTCCTCCTCCTCCTCTTCCTTCTCCCCCTCCAGACCCTGCTCGTCCACCTCTGGTCTGTCCTCCCGCTTCTTTCCCTCCTTCTTTACTCAGTTTACCCATGCCCCCTAACCCTGACTTCGCTGACCCTGATCCTGACCCTGTGCTTCTTTAACGTGCTGTGTTCCTTTTTCACCTATGTTTCTTCTTTGCTCTCTGTTGCTCTCCTCTCTCTTTTTGCCGTTGTGTATTCTTCAATGGAACATCCGTAGACATTACGCCAATTTCCTTGACCTCCAACTTCTAATTTCACAGTTTTCGCCCCTTTGTGTCCGTCTCCAGGAGCCGATGCTTGGTGCTCGTCCAGGTCGCTTCCGTGGCTATTCTTTTCTCCCCCCCCCCTGCTGTTGCTGGGGCCCATAATTGTTCTCTCTTGATTCGCTCCGATGTTCCCTTTGTCCCCTTACTTTTTTCCTCGCCTCTCCACTGTTCTGCTGCTCGTGTCTTTGTGCGTAGATGGTACACGGTTTGTTCCATTTATCTCCCCCCCCCCCCCTGCTGTCCCACTTTCTCTTCCCGATCTTAAACACCTCCTTGGCTCCTTACCGGAGAAGGTGCTCCTGCTGGGTGATTTCAATTGTTGTCAGCTCAGGTGATGAGCTGACAAACACCCGGGGTTGCCTCCTTGTACCTTTCCTCCTCTCTTCTTCCCTATCCCTTCTTAATTCTGGTGAGCCCGCTCATTTGGACTCTCGGTCTCGCTTTCTTTCCTGTCTCGATCTTTCTGTGCTCATCATTCCTTTCTTTAGATTTCGGGTGGCGGGTCCTTGATGACCTCCATGGCAGTGACCATTTTCCTATCCTTGTTACTTTTTTCTCTTTTCACCCTCCTCTCTCCTTCCCTAGGTTGCGGTTTGCCGAGGCTGACTGGCGCCTCTTTACTGTCCTTGCTACTATTTCCGACCTCTCCGTTCTGCCTCTCCCTCGCGCCCTCCTTCTTCTTCATGACACTGTCCTTGACGCTGTTCTCCACTCTATTCCTCGCTCTTCCTCTCGGGGAACGCAGAAGTGCGTTCCCTGGTGGAATGTGGACTGTGCTCGGGCTGTCCGCTGTAAGCGTGCAGCCTGGAAGAGACATCGCCGCTGGCAGACGGTTGAGTCTTTTCTTTTGTTTCGGAAGGTGAGTGCGGTGGCCCTGTAGGACCATCCGTGCCACTAAACGTGCTTGCTGGATGTCTTATGTCTCCACCGTTACGTCCGAAACTCCTCTACCACTGGTCTGAAAGCGTATCCGCAAGATTGCGGGTAAGTTCGTTCCCGATGTCTCGCTGGTCCTTCGCCTCCATGGTGCTCTTGTGGAGGACCCGTTGCAGGTCGCGACCGAACTGGGTTCCCATTTTTCATCTGTTAGTTCTGGTTCTCATCTTCCCCAATCCTTCCTTCTTCGTAAGCCTATTCTTGAGTCTCGTCCTTTAAATTTCTGTACATATCTTCACCTTCCCTATAATGATCCCTTCTCTCTCTCTCTGAGCTTCAGTCTGCCCAAGCCCTTTGTGGTTCTACGGCAGCGGGCTCCGATGGCATTCATTATGAAATGCTTCGCCATCTCCCTCCGTGCACGTCTCGGTATTTACTGAGGGTGTACACAATTGGGTCTGGGAGTCGTCGTCAGTCTCTGAAGACTGGCTCGGTGCTGTTGTCCTACTTTGAAACTGCTTTGGCTAGGTTGCGGATTGGCCATACTCGCTTAACCCACAGTCACTTGATGGAGCGCCGTCCTGCTCCTTATTGTCCGAATTGCGTTGTCCCTCTTACAGTTGTGCATATCCTTGCTGAATGTCCTGACTTCCAGAACGAGCATGTCTTGCTTTCCGACCATCCCTCGCTGTCGCTTGTCCCTCGATAGACTTCTAGGTGAATTGGATACTTTTGATATTGTTCGCCTTGTGCGTTTTTGTTCTCGTATTGGCATTCTTAGTGATATTTAGCGCCCTCTGATTATTTCGCACCTTGATGGTGCTACATAGCCTTCCCGGTTTGGTGCCTTCTTTTGATAATTACCTTACCTTGTTCACTCTGGGTTTGTCTTAAAACTCAAGCCTCTACCTGTTGTAGGTGATGAATGAGGTGAGTGGCTCTGGCTAATCAGCGATCGGCGAAAATAGACAATAACCAATCAAACTCGGAGCTTTGTACTTGCAGTAAATGCCGGCCTCACTTTCACACCCACTTTTACACTCGGCTCTTAGGTCTGAACGGCTGGTCTTAGACTGACAGTCTCGTAGTGTTGATGCTGGTCTACATCGTCTGCACATGGTATCTAGTAGATCAACACCTGTGCTCGCTGAGATGGGCAAACACGCTTACAGAATTTACACGGGGTGGGACTGACTACAAAGTGCGGCTAAATGACACGTGGTTCGAGGTACACGGGTTCACATGTGGGCGGCTCACACTGGTCGGAGTAAGAAACACAGCGTGCTGGCAGCTATAGTTGGTTCTTCATTACTAAACGTTTAAGGCGCTTCACCTTCAGATTCTATATTGCTGTTCTAAGAGTTTACATTCAATTCACTCAATCCTATCCGAACGTAAACTTTACTGCCGACTTAGATTTTGCACGATACAAAGGGTTACATTCTCATTCCTGGCGCAGCTGTAGGTACCCTCGTGGCATCCATTCTAAAGTCACTTCCCACTTAATTCTCGGAATGAATTACAATGCGGGATTCTGACGGCTTGCAAGAACTTGAGACGAATCTGGGACCGTACTGCAGTAACGCTACCTAAGGACTCAAACGACATGTTCTATCTAATGGTTGGTAACTTGAACATATACGTCTGTTGACCACAACCTCCTTGGTCGGAATGGCATGACCAGCATGCATCATGCTGCTCTAGTCGGCTTCCACCTACTGTTTCTAAAATTATCCAATCAGGGACCTACTGCTATATCGGCGTGGGCATAGTGGACTTAATATTGGGTCATCAGAGGTGTTCTGGGTTGGTACATGGCCACGTCATGGTAACCTGAGTTCACCACAGATAATTCGGTAGGCATACATCAGTCTCGGGAGTCTATCGAGTTGCGCTCTAGTTGCCGGTCTGGAGTGTTCTCTCAGGGGGCAAAGCCAGGGTAGGTTGATACAGCGTAGAAGCTGTTACCCAAGCAGCAGATCCCCCCTCTCCACGGCGCTGAAAGTCTCCAATGGAATGGCAAACGCCAGTATGATTGGTTCCAGCGCCGTCGCAGGAACTAAGCTCCGGAGTTGACCTGGAAGTTGGTAAAAGAAGACACAGGGACCCCAAACCCGGAGACCGCCGTGGTCGGGGCCGGAGAAGAACCACCCCAGCAAGGGCACGAACGACCCCAGCCTCCTGAAGCAGAGCCTGGGGGGCCGCACGAGCCCCAGGAGGTGGACGTCCCAGTCCCGCACCTACGGGTTCCTGACAGAGATTCTCACAGCCCTCTGTCACCCGAGGCCGACTTCCTTCAAGACCAGGCAGAAGGAAGAGTGATAATTATTAAATACAACAATTATTATTATAATAAAGAATTACTTATCACCACAGATGGCTTCTTCAATAACGAATTGTAAAAGCACCTATAACAGAAACATAATTGAATCTGCTTTAATACAGATTGCAAAAGAAAGTAATATGAACATTAGCAGTGGTTTATATAACTTAGATATATTTTTAATAGATCAATTAAAGGGCGATTTGAGTAGGATCATTGGAACACATTTGTCTCACTAATTCATTGTAAATATTTACTATCTTATGCTATTATTATCCATGTGTGGGCCTATTGGTGGGTATGGATAGGAGCTGCATCGTATGGGCCAATAGGCCTTCTGCAGTTCTTGTGCATATTTGTGTCCACCTAATTCCATTCATTTGTTATTGTACCTTCTATGATTAGTCATTGGCTATGACTGTCATTGACATAGCTATGACTATGACATAGTCATTGACATTGACTATGGTTAGTCATTGAAGGTCAATTGGCCTTCTATTATAAATATGTATTAATATACGAAAGTAGTTAAGGAAATTCCTGTTTCAATTTTCCTCCGTGGTCTGACACTGTCACATTTTTAATCACGCGTTCATTTTTCGTGATATATATATACACACACACACACACACACACACACACACACACACACACACACACATATATATATATATATATATATATATATATATATACGGTTTTATTATTTGTGAAATGTAATATTGGTGGCAACGGTGGGAATTCGAACGCATGCCTCCATAGAGACTGGAAGGTTATAGATTTGTCTATGCATTGTTTCAATCACGTGAGGATTGCTGGGCTGCCATAGATTGAAAGGTCAGCTAGAATTTTGAGTTACCGCGGTAACTGTTAATTATATATTAATGTTTGAATTATGTTATGTGAATATTTTTCACATGGGTTGGAAGATAGAGGTGATATGTGAGACAACACCAGCAGCAGCCTGGGTGGCAGGTCCTGCCCCCCCACGTCAGTAGTGCAGCGTGTTGAGCAACGGGCCGGTGTGAGAGGGATGGAGGACGTGTTTAACAGAGGACAGTATCATGGTGAGAGGGAAGAGTTGACAGAGGCGCTACATCACTCGTGGCGTCCCTAAAGGTCAATACTGTTGCCGATCCTATTTCGAATATAAATAACTAACCAGATGGGGATAGTCTTTTCCTTTCAAAGTTTATTGGCCATATTGGCATGTAACAACCTCTACTGAGCCTCTATTGTGTATTAGCTTATCTAATTAAATCTCGCTTAATTAGATAAGTTTCTGAATCATAGGACAGTTCTAAAATTGTTCTAAAATTCAGAAATATTACAATTTAGAATAAGTTTTCTAACAAACCCTGTTGACAAGTGGACGCGGCCAGGCTGTACAAGATGTACCTGCAAGCTCTAATTATTTGCCATTTGTCAAAAAGCCGGAAACATTGGCCTGTAAATTTATACAATCACTTTCAGTTAGGTGCTTAAAGATTGCTCCCAGTGAACTGGAATATTGGTCCTTGTTACAGCCCTTGACGCCTTGGTGTGGTTCTTTGCCTGCAGTGATCAACTATATATGTTTCGGCCTCATCTTAAATTTATGTCTAGGGGGATAGTAATATATAAAAAGGGTATTAAAAGTGAAACACTGCTTTAAAAGGGGCAAACAATATACTGTGCATAAGAGTGACAAACATATAAATGGTAACAAATTAACAGCCAGAAATATTCTTCAGCATGCAATAATATCATGAAATCCTTACTGAGCACAGACTATCCCTCAAACACATGAACTAATAAATGGGGCATCACAAAATACTCTTACCGAGAGAATTAACTAAGCAATAAGCTAAATAAATAATATCCACCGATCCTGTGGTCCTGGGTTCGATCCCAGGCGCCGGCGAGAAACAATGGGCAGAGTTTCTTTCACCCTATGCCCCTGTTACCTAGCAGTAAATAGGTACCTGGGTGTTAGTCAGCTGTCACGGGCTGCTTCCTTGGGGTCGAGAAATCATCTCAAGATAACCTCAAGAATCTGAAGATAACCTCCCCATGCAGCTCACCCGCGCGTCTACCTAGCCTCCCGCCAGCACAGCAGGCGTCCTACCCAAACATCAACTAAGCATCCACATGAACTCTTGTGAAAACTCTACTAACAAAGTGTAGTACTAATTACCATTTAATCAGTAATCTTAAGAGTATATAATAATGTTACAATAATCACATGAATTTATTACTCAATAACAGGAAATAATCCAGGTTAAAATATAAACGCTAGCTTGACAACGAGCCGCACTCTGGACACATCCAAACATGGTCACCCCCCCATGGAGAAACCACACTCCCTCCAACAAGAAATAACTTGCACAAGCCTATCAAAATAATACAACTCAGGCACACTACAGCATGCTACAATATACATCATACAATATTATATAAATCATACAATATTAAATGGAACACAAATGGATACTATACTAATAATAGAACAGAACAGGGAAAATATTATATGGTAGGCATAATTATCATGATAATGTTGGAATCAATGCTGGATTCGTAACAGTCCTATCCAACGGGGGGGTGGTGATTGTTTCCTCAGTTGAGAAGTTTTTCGTTAAGACAAGTAGTGTGTTGATGGGCTGGTTCTGATAGGGAGGGAGAATGGGTGGGAGCAGCCCGTCCTCCTCAGGTGTCCCAATGTCAGGGGAAACTGTCAATTGAGTGTCCTCTCCTAACCTACCACGATCCAAACAGAAAACGGGACAGTACGTCACTTTCGCGAGCCGCTTCCATTTTCCAGAACGACAATTTTGGGCCTGGGCGACAATTTTTCTCGACGGTCTTTGTAAGAGGAGAGGTTGGTGGGAGAGTGGTCAGACCATTAACATGTAGTAATCTTGAGGTTGAGATGATTTCGGGGCTTAGCGTCCCCGCGGCCCGGTCCTCAACCAGGTCTACCTTTTTTTGTTATACACCTCTAGGAAGCAGCCTGTAGCAGCTGTCTTAACTCCCAGGTACTTATTTATTGCTAGGTGAACAGGTGCATCAGGGCGCAACCCGTCCTCGACTCAAGTCCATTACATCCAGCGGTCGCCCCCACAGACGCATTCATAAATTTTAACATGCTGTTCATTCAGAACAAGAATTTTCTCAAATATAAATTAATATTATAATATATTAGCATATTGTGCATATATATAGGCATAGGTTAGGTTAGGTGTTTAGGTTTGGTTGGCGATTATTTGCATTTGTAGTACGTGGGTGAAGCATTTATAGCGAAGTGGTTCGAACAAAACTCGTCAGTGAAGCACTTGTTCCGGAAGTGTTCGAACGAAATCAGTTGAGTCGTGTGTAAACCGTTTTTCATTCATAAACAGGGGGTTTGGCGGGTGCATGGAATCACTTTTGGATCTTTGGAGGACGGGCTGAAGGGCGAAAGAAACTGCCCATTTGTTTCCGCCTCCACCGGGGATTGAACCCGGAACCTCAGGACTACGAATCCGAAGCGCAGTCCACTCACCTATCACGCCCCTGAACTTGAGGAATCGTGGTAAATATTGGTGGTGAAGTCTGTTCTAATGTTTCCTGAGATACCTAGTAGTGGTTAAGGCCAGCGAGCCATGTACATAATTGGTTAATTATCTTAATCCTGTGATAGAGCGTTTTAGTGATTAGGATGCTTGAAGATTAGTTTAAAATGTCATTCAACAAATTCAATTATTTCTGAAGAAAGAAAATTAGAAAGAATTCTTATTCTTGCCATTGTTTCATTTGTCTATATATACCATCGCCAATGCGATGGTATATATAATGTCTATAGATACATTGGCGGTGGTATATAATGCATAGTCTCTTGCGTTCACTCTTGATAAGTCACTCACACTCTTCTCATAATTAAAGTTAAAAGAAGAAGAGGTTGTGAGTAGCGAGTATTACTAAGCGACACTCTCGAGGCGTCAAATATCAGTGTAAGTTACCGACGCGATCTAAGTAGGTATGTAAGTGATTAAGGGAATTGTTGAGTGTATTTCAGCTGCAGGTGACCAGGTTAAGTGTGGCCAAGTGGTGTAAGTGGCCAGCAGGTGACTGTGACAACACTGCAGTATAATCGTGTGTAAACCGTTTTTCATTCATAAACAGGGGGGTTGGCGGGTGCATGGAATGGACTTTGATACCGCCTCGTGTAGGGGAGTGTAGCACCGCGGGGTTATAACACACACAACACCTGGTGGTGTAACACAAACAAGCAGTACGAGGTGTTACTGAAATACTCCCAGTTGCCGGAGTGTTGTAATAATGTAACTAGTTTGAGGATAAATATAATGGAACACTGCAAGAAACTAACATTTCAACTGCCTTTAGAAACCTTAACGAGTAATCTTTCAGAAATTTGTATACCACATACGTCAGACCAATTATTCAGATGCGGCAGCAACATGGAGTCCGTATCTCGATAAACATATAACAAACATGGAGAAGAGTCAAGAGGTACGCCACCAGACTAGTCCCAGAGCTGAGAGGTTTGAGTTAAGAGGAAAGACGCTGGAGTTTTAAACCACATATCGCTGAAAGGAAGGAGAGGTGGAGACATGATCACCATATGCATAATCGTCAGAAGAATAGCAGGGCAGAACAAGGACAGGCAAATCAGTAAGAGTGGTACACAAACAGTAACTGGTGGAAAGTAAGTCATATTGACCTAATACTGTTGTTATTGTGAGGATGTGGAGGTGTCCTCCACTAGGGAGTGTGGAGCAAATGCCAGGCTCAACATTAGATAGAGAATAGAGACCCCTAATACTCTCAGGAACCTGTACATCGGTTGATTAGGGGATGAGAGGTGAGATTACAGAGCTGTAGCCCATTCTCTGCAAGTGCAACTAGGTGAGTACAGAGGGGAGGGAAGGAAGGGGCAGGGAGGGGGACTGAAGGGATGGGAGGGGAGGGAAGGAAGGGGTTGACGCGGGTGGTCTGGACCGGACGGGGGTGGGGGAGGGGAGCAGAGTAAATCAATAGTAGTCACAGGTCCCCGCCGCAACCCCTCCACACTCCTCCACATTACGTCACACTCCTCCACATTACGTCACACTCCTCCACATTACGTCACACTCCTCCACATTACGTCACACTCCTCCACATTACGTCACACTCCTCCACATTACGTCACACTCCTCCACATTACGTCACACTCCTCCACACTCCGTCACACCCCTCCACACTCCACATTACGTCAATCACGGTAACACTTGATTGACAGTTGAGAGGCGGGACCAAAGAGCCAGAGCTCAACCCCCGCAAGCACAACTAGGTGAGTACATTCCGTCACACTACTCCACATAACGACACCCTCTATCACATGACGTCACACTACTCCACATAACAAAGGTAACTGCAGGAGGCCTATTGGCCCATACGAGGCAGCTCCTATCTATAACCACCCCAATCCCACTCATATACATGTCTAACCCACGCTTGAAACAATCGAGGGCCCCCCACCTCCACCACGTTACGGGTACTGTAATTGGTTCCACAAATCAACAACCCTGTTACCGAACCAATATTTACCCAGGTCTTTCCTACATCCAAACTTATACAATTTATACCCATTGTTTCGTGTTCTGTCTTGTGTTGATACTTTTAATATTCCCCTTTGTTATGCCCATTCATTCACTTGTAAACCTCTGTCATGTCGCCCCTAACTCTTTGCCTTTCTAGTGAATGCAATTTAAGCTTTGTTAATCATTCTTCATAGTTTCTAACATGGGGGATTAACTTTGTCATCCTATGCTGGACGCGTTGAAGTGAATTTATATCCATTCTATAGTACGGCGACAAAAACTGAACTGCATAATCTAAATGGGGCCTAACCAGAGCAAAATATAGCTGAAGAACAACACCAGGTGTCTTATTACTAACGCTTCGATTAATAAATCCCAATGTTCGATTTGCCTTATTACGAACATTTATGCATTGATTTTTTTGTTAAATTCTTATTAATCATAACTCTCAGATCCCTTTCTCAACCCGACTTCGTAGTCTCAACACCATCTAGCTCGTATCTAGTAACTTATCATCATTACCTAGCTACAAAACTTTACATTTATCAGCATTAAACTGCATTTGCCAATGTTCTGATCATTTCAAAACTCTATTTAGATAGTCTTGAAGTAATACTCTTTTTCCGTCTTTATTTCCCTCCCGATTTTTGTGTCATCGGCAAATTTGCAAAAATTGCTGCTCAAACCTGAATCTAAATCATTTATATATATTGTAAATAACAGAGGTCCCAGGACAGAGCCTTGAGGCACTCCACTTACAACATTTTCCCACTCTGACTTAACCCCATTTATACTAACTCTGTTTCCTTTGGAATAGCCATGCCCTAATCCAGCTTAATATAGCACCCCCAATACCATGAGCCTCTATCTTTTTAATCAGTCTTTCATGTGGCACTGTATCAAAAGCTTTGCTGAAGTCAAGGTACACAACATCACAATCCTTACCACTATCAACTGCCTCAACTATGCTGGAATAAAATGATAGTAAATTTGTTAAACATGACCTGCCATTTGTAAACCCATGTTGCGAATCATTTATTAATTTGCTTTTCGAGATGAAGACGAATGGTATTTGCAATTATCGATTCAAATAACTTAACCACAATAGATGTTAGGCTAATTGGCTGATAGTTTGACGCAAGTGATCTATCTCTTTTCTTAAAAATTGGTACCACATTAGCAACCTTCCACGACTCTGGCACTCTGCCTGACTGATGATTTACTAAATATTGTAGACAATGGCTCGCTAAGGTCCTCTTTGCATTTTTTAAGCACCCTGGCAAACACTTCGTCCGGCCCTAGGGATTTGCTTGGTTTGAGTTTCAGTATTTGTTTAATAACATCCTCCCTGGTAACTGCTAAACTAGTCAACCTGTCCTCTTCCCCACCCACATAACACTATGCCTTCAGCCATACAAGTCTAAGTTCCTCTTTAGTAAATATAGAGATAAAATATTTATTACAAATACTAATCTCTTCATTATCCGTTATCTGACCTGTCTCAGTTTTTAATGGACCTATCCTTTCTTTAATCTTTGTTCGATATAACTGAAGAAAACCTTTAGGATTTGTCTTCGCTTGCCCTGCTATGCGAACTTCATAGTTTCTTTTTGCTTTCTTTATCTCTTTTTTAACATTTCTAACCAGTTGTACGAATTCTTGTTCTAAACTGACTTCCCTTTCTTAATCCTTTTGTATCAAGCTCTCTTTCTACCTATAAGGTTCTTCAGATCCTTTGTTATCCATTTTGGCTCATTAGTATTTGATCTATACAATTCAATTTGTATGGTATACTACGTTCCTGTGCTTTGCTTAGAATATTCCTAAATAGGTTATATTTTGAATCTACATCGAAATCCCGTTTTACATCACACATCGTTGGGTTCACGTCTCGCTCCAAGACCGGCCCTCCCCCCCCATGCCCAAGACTTTCCAATCTATTTCACCCAAAAAAACTTTTAGGTTATTAAAATCAGCTTTTCGAAAATCTGGCACTTTCACAGAATTTTTTACCCTACAAATCTATTCCATTCTATACTAAATTTGATTTCTTTGTGATCACTGTTCCCTAGCTCATTCCCTATTTTCATGTCATTAATTTATGTTTCCCTGTTAGTTAACACTAAATCTAAAAAATTATTTTCCAGCGTTGGTTCCTTAACGTATTGTGTAAGAAAGCAATCGTCAATTATTTCTAGAAAATCTATTGCTTCATTATTCCCTGTTTTGTTAAACCAATTTATTCCACTAAAATTAAAGTCACCCATGACACAAATACTGTTAGACCTAGATGCTCTAGATATTTCATCTCGTAGATGCTTTGCTTCCAATCTGTCTGTTTGGTGGCCTGTAACAGTATGGCCTGTATATATATGGCCTGTATATATATATGGCCTGTATATGTATATATATATGTATGTATATGGCCTGTATATGTGGCCTGTATATAACTCCTATTATAAGATTATTTGTTTTTTCGTTTAATTCTATCCAAATAGTTTGTGTGTGACTGTTTTGATTCCCTATTTGAGACAACATTTCAAATTGTCCCTAACATATATGGCTGCTCCCCTGCCTCGTTTAATATATGTCTGTGTGAAATAGTTTAAATCCAATTATTTGATATTCTGCTAATAGTTCTATATTTTCTACATTCATCCACGTTTCGGTAAGTGCAATAATATCTATTTTTTGTGTGCAGACAAGAGCATTTAAATCGTTTTTGTTTCCTAGGCTCCAACTGTTCGTGTAATATACCCTAAGTGTATCGTTATTTTGAAGCCTTTCTCTTTCATTGATCATTTTGCCGATTTGTTTCCCTCTCAAACACACTTTTATTACCTCCTTCCTCCATGCCAATTCCCATACCACTATCTACTAACAGTTTAAACCCAAACAAACCCTCCAAACACAGGTTCCAACCATTGTTTGTTGTTATAGATTCAGCTCCTCGGAACGAGTTCCAAGTAGCACGGGCTATGGTGAGCCAGTAACTTAACTGGCACAGGAGCGGGCAAATAGTACGGGCTATGGTGAGCCCGTAGTGGACTTACCTGGCACAGGAGCGGGCAAATAGTACGGGCTATGGTGAGCCCGTAGTGGACTTACCTGGCACAGGAGCGGTGCCGTCTGGTTCCAACCAGCTGGCAACAACCCAGCCTTAGATAGATGCACCCCATCCCGAGCATACATGTCATTTCTTCCATAGAAGTGTTCCCAGTTATCTATGAATGATATTGCATTTGACTTGCAATATTATTCAATTGCAATATTGATACAAGCGCGGGTTGGACATGTATATGAGTAGGATTGGGTGGTTATAAATAGGAGCCGCCTCGTATGGGCCAATAGGCCTTCTGCAATTACCTTTATTATTATGTTCTAATGCTGAACAACACACTATTTTTCCGGTATTTATCCCCTTTCAAATTGTAAGTTAAATGTTACTTTATACCAAAATGTAAAGTTTGATATAGACTGATGTACACCTGTTTAGTCCAGCCTGTGTACACCTGTTTAGTCCAGCCTGTATACACCTGTTTAGTCCAGCCTGTGTACACCTGTTTAGTCCAACCTGTGTACACCTGTTTAGTCCAGCCTGTGTACACCTGTTTAGTCCAACCTGTGTACACCTGTTTAGTCCAGCCAGTGTACACCTGTTTAATCCAACCTGTGTACACCTGTTTAGTCCAGCCTGTGTACACCTGTTTAGTCCAGCCTGTGTACACCTGTTTAGTCCAGCCTGTGTACACCTGTTTAGTCCAGCCTGTGTACACCTGTTTAGTCCAGCCTATGTACACCTGTTTAGTCCAGCCTGTGTACACCTGTTTAGTCCAACCTGTGTACACATGTTTAGTCCAGCCTGTGTACACATGTTTAGTCCAGCCTGTGTGCACATGTTTAGTCCAGCCTGTGTGCACATGTTTAGTCCAGCCTGTGTGCACATGTTTAGTCCAACCTGTGTACACCTGTTTAGTCCAGCCTGTGTACACCTGTTTAGTCCAGCCTGTGTACACCTATTTAGTCCAACCTGTGTACACATGTTTAGTCCAGCCTGTGTACACATGTTTAGTCCAGCCTGTGTGCACATGTTTAGTCCAGCCTGTGTGCACATGTTTAGTCCAGCCTGTGTGCACATGTTTAGTCCAACCTGTGTACACATGTTTAGTCCAGCCTGTGTGCACATGTTTAGTCCAGCCTGTGTGCACATGTTTAGTCCAGCCTGTGTGCACATGTTTAGTTCAGCATGTGCGCACATGTTTAGTCCAGCCTGTGCACACCCCAACTACCACACAGGCAGTACCCCCCCACTACCACACATGCAGTACCCCCCCACTACCACACATGCAGTACCACCCCCACTACCACACATGCAGTACCCCCTCCCACTACCACACAGGCAGTACCCCCCCACTACCACACATGCAGTACCCCCCCACTACCACACATGCAGTACCACCCCCACTACCACACATGCAGTACCCCTCCCCACTACCACACGTGCAGTACCCCCCCCACTACCACACGTGCAGTACCCCCCCCACTGCCACACATGCAGTACCCCCCCCACTACCACACATGCAGTACCCCCCCACTACCACACATGCAGTACCCCCCACTACCACACATGCAGTACCCCCCACTACCACACATGCAGTACCCCCCCCCACTACCACACATGCAGTACCCCCCACTACCACACATGCAGTACCCCCCACTACCACACATGCAGTACCCCCCCCACTACCACACATGCAGTACCCCCCCACTACCACACATGCAGTACCCCCCCCACCACTACCACACATGCAGTACCCCCCCCCCACCACTACCACACATGCAGTACCCCCCCACCACTACCACACATGCAGTACCCCCCCACCACTACCACACATGCAGTACCCCCCACTACCACACATGCAGTACCCACCACTACCACACATGCAGTACCCCCCATCACTACCACACATGCAGTACCCACCACTACTACCACACATGCAGTACCCCCCACCACTACCACACATGCAGTACCCCCCCACTACCACACATGCAGTACCCCCCCCACTACCACACATGCAGTACCCCCCCCCCACTACCACTCATGCAGCACCCCCCCACTACCACACATGCAGTACCCCCCCCACTACCACACATGCAGCACCCCCCCCCCTTCACTACCACACATGCAGTACTCCCCCACTACCACACATGCAGTACCCCCCCACTACCACACATGCAGTACCCCCCCCCACTACCACATGCAGTACCCCCCCACTACCACACATGCAGTACCACCCCCACTACCACACATGCAGTACCCCCCCCCCACTACCACACATGCAGTACCCTCCCCCACTACCACACATGCAGTTGGAATGAAGGTAGAGAAACTAAACCTAATTATTATTCTAATATATAAACCGCCAGATACAACGATTGAGGAATTCACAGAGCAGATGCACAAAATAGAGAACATACTTGACAACCTAGCAAACCCAGCTCCAGATATTATCTTTCTTGGAGATTTCAATTTACCGAGTCTAAGATGGAGAACGGCAAACACAAATATCATAGCAGGGAATGACCCGGGAAATAACCAACCACAGGTCAGAGAACTTTTGAGATTCTGTGACAAATTCTCGCTCAATCAACAGATAACAGAACCAACTAGGAACGAAAACACACTAGACTTGTTATTCACAAACAATGATGAACTAATCAGGGATATCACAATCTCAGATACTTCATACTCAGACCATAAGCTCATTGAAGTGCGAACTAGCATAAATAACGGTAGTAGGTCTAAGAGACCCAACAAGCGAGAAGGAATATTCAATCAATTCAATTTCAACAATAAGAGGATTGACTGGGAAAAAATAAATGCAGATCTTGCAACCATTCAATGGGAGACGGTCTTAAGCGACAAAACTCCCACACAGGGAATAGCTCAACTGACAGCTGAAGCTTACAAGGTCTGCTTGAAGCACGTACCTGTGAGGAGGGGCAGAAAGAGGACCACTCTAGAAAGAGAACGGAGACGACTGTACAGGAGAAGGAAAAAAATAACGGAAATGCTTCGGCAGACACAACTATCACAAGCAAGGAAAACAAGCCTAAGCAGGGAGATTGAGGAAATAGAACAAACGTTGAAGCGATCATATGAGTCTGAGGAAATGGAATTGGAACAGAAAGCTATACAAGAGATAAGGAAAAATCCGAAATATTTTTTCACATACGCAAAATCAAAATCCAAAACCTCGACCAGTATTGAACCGTTAATTACAAATGAAGGTACGTACACAGAGGACAACAAAGAGATTAGTGAAATTCTAAGAAGCCAGTATGAGGCTATGTTTAGCACACCAATAAACAACATGAAAGTTGATGACCCAGACAGCTTCTTTATGAATGACATTCAAGCTGCAGATAATATAACGGATATTACCACAAACTCGGAAGACTTTGAAAGAGAAATTGATAATATGCCTATGCACTCAGCTCCTGGGCCTGACTCATGGAATTCAATATTCATAAAGAAATGTAAAGTACCAGTAGCGAGAGCACTCAGCGTAATATGGAGAAGGAGCCTGGATACAGGGGAGATACCAGCAGCACTTAAATCTGCAGATATAGCTCCGTTGCACAAGGGGGGGAGTAAAGCCTTGGCAAAAAATTATAGGCCAGTTGCACTAACATCACACATAATAAAAGTGTTTGAAAGAGTGATTAGGAATCAAATTTCTAGTTTTATGGAAAACAATGAATTGCACAATCCAGGACAACATGGATTTAGAGCGGGAAGATCCTGTCTGTTACAGTTACTCAACCACTATGACAAAATCACAGAAGCCCTAGAAGAAAAGCAAAATGCAGATGTTGTATACACAGACTTTGCAAAGGCGTTCGACAAATGTGACCATGGGGTGATAGCTCACAAAATGAGGTCAATGGGAATAACTGGAAAAGTAGGACGCTGGATACTCAATTTCCTGTCGAACAGAACACAAAGAGTAACAGTCAATCAGATAAAATCGAGTCCAGGCGATGTTAAAAGCTCTGTACCTCAAGGTACAGTCCTTGCACCGCTACTGTTCCTTATTCTCATATCTTATATAGACAAAAATACACGCCACAGCTTCGTGTCGTCCTTTGCAGATGACACAAAAATCAGCATGAAAATTACCTCTGCTGAAGACATTGAAAAGCTACAAGCAGATGTCAACAAAGTTTTTGATTGGGCAGCAGAAAATAACATGATGTTTAACAGTGATAAATTTCAGGTACTCAGGTACGGCAAAAATGAGGATCTGAAACATAATACAGGGTACAAAACACAATCGAATCTTCCCATAGTAGGAAAACAGCATGTCAAGGATTTGGGAATAATGATGTCCGACGATCTAACGTTTAGGGAGCATAACCAAGCAAATATCGCGTCAGCCAGAAAAATGATCGGATGGATTACGAGAACTTTCAAATCCAGGGATCCCATCACAATGGTTGTACTCTTCAAGTCACTTGTGCTGTCCCGTCTCGAGTACTGCTCAGTACTCACTTCCCCCTTCAGAGCAGGAGAGATTGCTGAAATAGAGGGAATACAGAGAACATATACGGCACGCATAGACGAGATAAAACACCTAAATTATTGGGATCGTCTCAAAGCTCTCCAAATGTACTCTCTAGAAAGGAGACGAGAGAGATACCAAATAATATACACCTGGAAAATACTGGAGGGTCAGGTCCCAAATCTACACAGTAAAATAACAACGTACTGGAGTGAACGATATGGAAGAAAATGCAAGATTGAACCTGTGAAGAGCAGAGGTGCCATAGGCACAATCAGAGAGCACTGTATAAACATCAGGGGTCCGCGGTTGTTCAACGTCCTCCCAGCGAGCATAAGAAATATTGCCGGAACAACCGTGGACATCTTCAAGAGAAAACTGGACGGTTTTCTAAGAGAAGTTCCGGATCAGCCGGGCTGTGGTGGGTACGTGGCCCTGCGGGCCGCTCCAAGCAACAGCCTGGTGGACCAAACTCTCACAAGTCGAGCCTGGCCTCGGGCCGGGCTTGGGGAGTAGAAGAACTCCCAGAACCCCATCAACCAGGTATCAACCAGTACCCCCTCCCACTACCACACATGCAGTACCCTCCCCACTACCACACATGCAGTACCCTCCCCACTACCACACATGTAGTACCCCCCCCCACTACCACACATGAAGTACCCCCTCCCACTACCACACATGCAGTACCCCCTCCCATTACCACACATGCAGTACCCCCTCCCACTACCACACATGCAGTACCCCCCCCACTACCACACATGCAGTACCCCCTCCCACTACCACACATGCAGTACCCTCCCCACTACCACACATGCAGTACCCTCCCCACTACCACACATACAGTACCCTCCCCACTACCACACATACAGTACCCCCCCACTACCACACATGCAGTACCCCCCCATTACCACACATGCAGTACCCCCCCCACTACCACACATGCAGTACCCCCCCACTACCACACATGCAGTACCCCCCCCACTACCACACATGCAGTACCCTCCCCCACTACCACACATGCAGTACCCCCTCCCACTACCACACATGCAGTACCCTCCCCACTACCACACATGCAGTACCCTCCCCACTACCACACATGTAGTACCCCCCCCCACTACCACACATGAAGTACCCCCCTCCCACTACCACACATGCAGTACCCCCTCCCACTACCACACATGCAGTACCCCCTCCCACTACCACACATGCAGTACCCCCCACTACCACACATGCAGTACCCCCTCCCACTACCACACATGCAGTACCCTCCCCACTACCACACATGCAGTACCCTCCCCACTACCACACATGCAGTACCCTCCCCACTACCACACATACAGTACCCCCCCACTACCACACATGCAGTACCCCCCCCACTACCACACATGCAGTACCCCCCCACTACCACACATGCAGTACCCCCCCACTACCACACATGCAGTACCCCCCCACTACCACACATGCAGTACCCCCCACTACCACACATGCAGCACCCCCCCACTACCACACATGCAGCACCCCCCCACTACCACACATGCAGCACCCCCCCACTACCACACATGCAGCACCCCCCACTACCACACATGGAGTAACCCCCCACTACCACACATGGAGTACCCCCCCACTACCACACATGGAGTACCCCCCACTACCACACATGCAGTACCCCCCCACACTACAACACACGCAGTACCCCCTTCACTACCACACATACAGTACCCCCCCCACTACCACACATACAGTACCCCCCCCACTACCACACATGCAGTACCCCCCCCCCACTACCACACATGCAGTACCCCCCCACTACCACACATGCAGTACCCCCCACTACCACACATGCAGTACCCCTCCACTACCACACATGCAGTACCCCCCACTACCACACATGCAGTACCCCCCACTACCACACATGCAGTACCCCCCTCCACTACCACACATGTAGATACCCCCACAACCACGCATGCAGTACCCCCCACTACCACAAATGCAGTACCCCCCACTACCACATATGCAGTACCCCCCCCACTACCACACATACAGTACCCCCGCCCCCACTACCACACATGCAGTACCCCCCCCCACTACCACACATGCAGTACCCCCCCACTACCACATATGCAGTACCCCCCCACTACCACACATACAGTACCCCCGCCCCCACTACCACACATGCAGTACCCCCCACTACCACACATGCAGTACCCCCCCACTACCACACATGCAGTACCCCCCCACTACCACACATGCAGTACCCCCCCACTACCACACATGCAGTACCCCCCCACTACCACACATGCAGTACCCCCCCTAATACCACACATGCAGTACCCCTCCACTACCACACATGCAGTACCCCTCCACTACCACACATGCAGTACCCCCCACTACCACACATGCAGTACCCCCCAACTACCACACATGCAGATACCCCCCACTACCACACATGCAGTACCCCCCCCTAATACCACACATGCAGTACCCCTCCACTACCACACATGCAGTACCCCCCCACTACCACACATGCAGTACCCCCCCACTACCACACATGCAGTACCCCCCCACTACCACACATGCAGTACCCCCCCACTACCACGCATGCAGTACCCCCCACTACCACAAATGCAGTACCTCCGCCCACTACCACACATGCAGTACCCCCCCACTACCACATATGCAGTACCCCCCCCCCACTACCACACATACAGTACCCCCCCACTACCACACATGGAGACCCCCTCCCACTACCACACATGCAGTAACCCCCCTCCCACTACCACACATGCAGTAACCCCCACTCCCACTACCACACATGCAGTAACCCCCCCCACTACCACACATGCAGTACCCCCCACTACCACATATGCAGTACCCCCCACTACCACACATGCAGTACCTACCCACTACCACACATGCAGTACCCCCCACTACCACACATGCAGTACCCCCCCCACTACCACACATGCAGTACCCCCCCACTACCACACATGCAATACCCCCCCCCACTACCACACATGCAGTACCCCCCCACTACCACACATGCAGTACCCTCCCCCACTACCACACATGCAGTACCCCCCCACTACCACACATGCAGTACCCCCCCACTACCACACATGCAGTACCCCCCCTTACTACCACACATGCAGTACCCCCCCCCACTACCACACATGCAGTACCCCCCCCACTACCACACATGCAGTACCCCCCCACTACCACACATGCAGTACCCTCCCCCACTACGACACATGCAATACCCCTCCCCCACTACCACACATGCAGTACCCTCCCCACTACCACACATGCAGTACCTCCCCCCCCACTACCACACATGCAGTACCCCCCCCACTACCACACATGCAGTACCCCCCACTACCACACATGCAGTACCCCACACTACCACACATGCAGTACCCCCCACAACCACACATGCAGTACCCCCCCCACATGCAGTACCCCCCCCCCCCACTACCACACATGCAGTACCCCCCCCCCACTACCACACATGCAGTTCCCCCCCCCCACTACCACACATGCAGTACCCCCCCTCCTCCACTACCACACATGCAGTACCCCCAAGTAGCACACATGCAGTACCCCCCCCACTACCTCCACACATGCAGTCCCCCCCCCCCACTACCACCACACATGCAGTACCTCCCCCCCGCCCACTACCACACATGTCTCCACACAGTGAACCACTCCCCCCCCCCCCCCGGGCCACACATGAGGGGCCTCAAGAGTGGTGTGTGGTGGTAGCTGCGAGTGACGTAAACACGGAGGGTAGACATAGATGGAGAGATAGAGATAAATGGGCAGATAATATGGAGGAGTAAAACAAACAAACGCCATTCAACACTTTCCTGCTTCCTCTTTCTGCCTCCCTGCGGTCACCCCCTTCACCTCAACCCCCCCCCAACCCCCCAACCCCCTACTCTCAATCTCCACCCCTCACATCCTAACTCTTTCGTTGCCTCTTCCACCCCTACCCCTGAGGTAAGTAGGTAAGGGGTGGCTCAGGGGTGAGTGATGGGCGCTGCCTAAGTGGTGGTGAGGGAGGGGAGGAACCAAGATGGGGAAGAGGGGCGAGGAGTTAAGAGAGGGGAAGAGAGGAGGAGAGGAATGTGATAGAGGGGGATAATGAAAGTAGGGACATAAGAGTGAGGATAGAGGCTGAGGGTCGGGGCTGGGGTCTCCGAGGGTCGGGGCTGGGGGTCTCGAGGGTCAGGGCTGGGGTCTCCGAGGGTCGGGGCTGGGGGTCTCCGAGGGTCGGGGCTGGGGGTCCTCGAGGGTCAGGGCTGGGGTCTCCGAGGGTCAGGGCTGGGGTCTCCGAGGGTCGGGGCTGGGGGTCTCGAGGGTCAGGGCTGGGGTCTCCGAGGGTCGGGGCTGGGGGTCCTCGAAGGTCAGGGCTGGGGTCTCCGAGGGTCAGGGCTGGGGTCTCCGAGGGTCGGGGCTGGGGGTCTCCGAGGGTCAGGGCTGGGGTCTCCGAGGGTCGGGGCTGGGGGTCTCCGAGGGTCGGGGCTGGGGGTCCTCGAGGGTCAGGGCTGGGGTCTCCGAGGGTCAGGGCTGGGGTCTCCGAGGGTCGGGGCTGGGGGTCTCGAGGGTCAGGGCTGGGGTCTCCGAGGGTCGGGGCTGGGGGTCCTCGAAGGTCAGGGCTGGGGTCTCCGAGGGTCAGGGCTGGGGTCTCCGAGGGTCGGGGCTGGGGGTCTCGAGGGTCAGGGCTGGGGGTCCTCGAGGGTCAGGGCTGGGGTCTCCGAGGGTCGGGGCTGGGGTCTCCGAGGGTCGGGGCTGGGGTCTCCGAGGGTCAGGGCTGGGGTCTCGAGGGTCAGGGCTGGGGTCTCCGAGGGTCAGGGCTAGGGTCTCCGAGGGTCGGGGCTGGGGGTCCTCGAAGGTCAGGGCTGGGGTCCCCGAGGGTCGGGGCTGGGGGTCCTCGAGGGTCAGGGCTGGGGTCTCCGAGGGTCGGGGCTGGGGTCTCCGAGGGTCGGGGCTGGGGTCTCCGAGGGTCAGGGCTGGGGTCTCGAGGGTCAGGGCTGGGGTCTCCGAGGGTCGGGGCTGGGGTCTCCGAGGGTCAGGGCTGGGGTCTCCGAGGGTCGGGGCTGGGGGTCCTCGAGGGTCAGGGCTGGGGTCTCCGAGGGTCGGGGCTGGGGTCTCCGAGGGTCGGGGCTGGGGTCTCCGAGGGTCAGGGCTGGGGTCTCGAGGGTCAGGGCTGGGGTCTCCGAGGGTCGGGGCTGGGGTCTCCGAGGGTCAGGGCTGGGGTCTCCGAGGGTCAGGGCTGGGGTCTCCGAGGGTCGGGGCTGGGGGTCCTCGAAGGTCAGGGCTGGGGTCCCCGAGGGTCGGGGCTGGGGGTCCCCGAGGGTCTGGGCTGGGGTCCCCGAGGGTCGGGGCTGGGGGTCCTCGAGGGTCGGGGCTGGGGGTCCCCGAGGGTCGGGGCTGGGGGTCCTCGAAGGTCAGGGCTGGGGTCCCCGAGGGTCGGGGCTGGGGGTCCCCGAGGGTCAGGGCTGGGGTCCCCGAGGGTCGGGGCTGGGGGTCCTCGAAGGTCAGTGCTGGAGTCCCCGAGGGTCGGGGCTGGGGATCCCCTAGGGTCAGGGCTGGGGTCCCCGAGGGTCGGGGCTGGAGGTCCCCGAGGGTCAGGGCTGGGGTCCCCGAGGGTCAGGGCTGGGGGTCCCCGAGGGTCAGGGCTGGGGTCCCCAAGGGTCAGGGCTGGGGGTCCCCGAGGGTCAGGGCTGGGGGTCCCCGAGGGTCAGGGCTGGGGTCCCCGAGGGTCAGGGCTGGGGGTCCCCGAGGGTCAGGGCTGGGGGTCCCCGAGGGTCAGGGCTGGGGTCCCCGAGGGTCAGGGCTGGGGGTCCCCGAGGGTCGGGGCTGGGGGTCCCCGAGGAGTGGGGGTGGCAAAGTATGAGAGGGAGGGAGGGAGGGAGGGAGGGAGAGAAAGAGGGGGAGAGGAGAGAGAAAAAAAAAGGTGAGTGAGAGATTGAGAGTGATGGGGAGACAGAAAGAGGGAGGGGGGGGGGAGAGAAACACACACACACACACACACACACACACACACACACACACACACACACACACACACACACACACACACACACACACACACAGTGAGTGTGAGAAAGTGAGAGGGAGGGAGGGAGGGCGGGGTGAGGGTGTGTGACAGTTCCCAGCCTCCCAGCACAACACCTCCCCCACCCACCATCTGCAGGGTCAGCCACTATACACATCTGCCATATATAACAAGGTACATACATGGCGAGTCAATCCATTAGCATAATGTGTGCCAACACCGGGAGCTTCATTACCGGTGGTGACGTCCTCACACACAGCCTGGTGGTGGCCTTCACTCAGCGTCCTACAGCACATGATGGACCACGTCACCCACAAGTGTCCAGAAGCTTCACAAGAAGATTATCCCGGCCCAACATCAGAAACATTATATGCAACCGAAAAATCCATTGTTCAATCAGGCAGATAAGGAAGCAAAGCAATTAAGTACAAGGACGTGGAGAAACTACAGAGATAAGAGAACACCAGATAGCAGAGTGAGATACCAGAGGGCCAGGAATGAGTCCCTTGTTGTGAGGAGAGAAACCTCTCTGCTTTAAATCATTCATGAGAGAAGGAGAGACAGTACGAAAATGACATTACGAGTAAAGCCGAGGCCTAACCAAACCTGCTCCATAGCCACATCAGGACGAAAACATCAGTTCAGGAACAAGTGATGAAACTGAGAAAAGGGGTTGATGAAACTAAGAAAAGGGGAGAACATATACACAGATTGATAAGGATATATGTGAAGAACTCAACAAGAGGTTCCAGGAGGTCTACACAATAGAGCAAGTAGTAGTCCCTGTACTGAGAGATGAAGGGGTAAACCAAGCAACCTTAGAGGAACTTGAGCTTACCAGAAACGAGGTCAAAAGGAATCTGTTGAAGCTGGATGTGACAAAGGCTATTGGGCCTGATAGAATCTCACCATGAATACTAAAAGAGGGTACAGAAGCACTGTGCGCGCCACTCTATGAAGAATAACAGATCACTGGAAACGGGAAACATTCTGGAAAGCTGGAAGACAGTTAATGTAGTTCCAATATACAAAAAGGGTGAGAGGCAAGAGGCATTTTCTCGAACTACAGGCCAGGGTCACTTGTATACCATGCAAGCTAATAAAGAATATAGTGAGGACAAAGTTTATTGGAGAGAAGGAGCTTGGTAACACCACCAGCATGGGCTCAGGGATGGTAAATCGTGCTTCAGATTTAATAGTATTCTATGACCAGGTGAACAAAAATTAAGTAAGAGAAGGATGGGCAGACTGCATTTTCTTAGACTGGCAGAAAACCTTTGACACAGTACCCCATAAATTTATAAGAGGCTGTTACAAAAGTTGGAGAAACAGGAATAACAGGTAAGGTGCTCCATTGGATAAGGGAGAATCAAAGCAACGGAGAACAGCGAGTTACCGCTAGGAGAGAGACCTCGGTGGCGAGATGTCACCAGCGGAGTCCCACAGGGCTCTGTACTCGGACCCATCCTGTTTCTGATATATGTAAACGATCTTCCAGATGGTATAGACTCGTTCCTCTCAATGTTTGCTGATGTAAAAATTATGAGGAGAGTCAAGACAGATGAAGATGCAGGGACTACAAGACGACCTGGACAAACTGAAGGAATGGTCTAGAAAATGGCTACTAAAGTGTACTAAAGTGTAAATTAATGAAATTAGGGGAAGGCAGGAGGAGGAGGAGGCTGAACACAAGGTACCATATGGGAGATTAAATCCTTCAAGAATCAAAGAGAAAGATCTGAGGGTTAATATCACACCGAACCTGTCCCCAGAGGCCCACATCAAAAGGATATAATCAGCGGCATATGCTAGATACCCCAACATTCGAACTGCCTTTAGAAACTTGTGTAAGGAATCATTCAGAACCTTGTATAACACATATGTCAGACCAATCCTGGAGTATGCAGCTGCAGCCTGGAGTCCACGCCTAGTTAAACACAAGACAAAGTTAGAGAAGATTCAGAGGTATGCCACCAGACTAGTCCCTGAACTGAGAGGCATGAGTTACAAGGAAAGGCTACGGGAATTAAACCTCACGTCCCTGAAAGTCAGAAGAGTTAAGAAAGACATGATTACCACCCACAAAATTCTTAGAGGAATTGACAGGGTGGACAAAGACAAACTATTTAAGAGGAATTGACAGGGTGGACAAAGACAAACTATTTAGCACGGGTGGAACAGGACCAAGAGGACACAGGTGGAAACTTAATACCCAGATGAGCCACAGAGACATTAGATAAGAAAAAATCAAGTGTCAGAGTAGTTAACAGTTAGAATACGTTAGTAGTGTGGTGGAGGCTGACTCCAAATTCAAATGTAGATATGACAGGTTTATTGGCCTCTCAGAGCCCAGTAAGCTCAGGAACCTATGTAGCAATTGATTGACAGTGTAATGGCGGCGGGACCAAAGAGCCGAAGCTCAACCCCCGCAAGCACAAGTAAGAGAGTACACAGACACACACAGGTGAGGGGTAGGACACCGCTGGATCATAGTATTGTCACATTACACAGGTGAT